>NW_028274817.1:72375420-72677445 GCF_037043125.1 Eumetopias jubatus
AGGTAGAGATAGAAACCAATTAGTAGGCTATTGCTGTGGTGCATGAAAGAGATGATGCTTCTGCTTGAACTAAGGAGTAACAGTGTAGATTGGTAGAAATAAGCATACTTAAGAAATTTAGGGAGTAAATTTAGATATGAGAATGGGGGAGATGGAGATAAAAGAATGACTTCCATGTTTATGGCCCATACAACGAAATGGTGGCCATATATTTACTGATTTGAGAAACACAAGACAAAAACTAGATGTAGGGGAGATGACAAGTTGGGCTTTAGATATGTCAAATTTGGGTGTCTGAAGAAATCAGGGCAAGATATTAAGTGAGCAATTGCATATATGGGAATGAACTCAGAGAAGAAATCTGAGCTTGAGCTAAAAATTTGTGAATCATTGAAAATATATATGGTAATTGGGAGGAAGGAGCTTGGATGAGATTGCCTAATAAGAGAGATACTTCATGCCTTCCTATCCAAGCTTCAGTATATGAAGTAATCTACACACAGTGTCTCTACTTCTTCTTTTTTTTTTCTTAGATTTTTAAAATTTATTTATTTGTCAGAGAGAAAGAGTGCATGGACAAGCAGGGGGAGCAACAGGCAGGGGGAGAAGCAGGCTCCCTGCTGTGCAAGGAGTCCGATGCTTGACTTGATTCCGGGATCCTGGGATCATGACCTAAACTAAAGGCAGACACTTAACCCCCTGAGCCGTCCAGGTGTCCCAGTGTCTCTACTTCTTAATCTCCCAGTTTGCTCCTTAACCCATTGCAGTCTCCCTCCCAACACTTCTCCACTGCAGCTGCTCTTGCCAAGGTCACTAGTGACTCCCTCAGTGCTAAACACAATGTACAATTTTCAGTCTTTACTTGATTTCTTTGTAGCATTTGAAGCTGTTAATGAGCCCTCCTTGACACTTTCTCCTCTTTTGGATTCTAATATATCACTTGCTTTTGGCTTTCCTCGTACCTTTTTTGACCATTTTTAGCAGTCCCCTTTATGGACTTTCTACCTGATATTTTCCAGGATTCTCCTCTCTTTTTCCTATAATGGAAGGATGGAAAATTCAAATATCCACAGGGTCCAGGACACGAAAATGAATGAAGCAGACTACTTCCATATTAAAACATTGCATATTGAACCTGTATTTGCATAGTGATCCCTTTGTTTATATATAATCAGCAATAATATTTACTTCCACAAATAACCATATGGGCCCAATATAGCCAGATCTTTCCATTTTTCAGTAGAGGTAGAAAATATGGATCTTTTGTGAAATATCTCAAATTTTTATATTCTGATAACTAATACAATTCCATGTCTTTTTTAATACACTATTCTGGACAAATAATAAATGGAAGGCCCCGTGTAGCTGTTGGGTGAGTTGGCCATCTCTCCTTGAGCCGTGGTATCTGTTCTTGTGGTTTTAACCACTCACCTGTGTTCATGGTTTTAACCACTCACCTAGGTTTATGATTTTCATATTTACTTCTCAGATCTAGAAGGGCATTCCATCCATCTGCCTGATAGACATCTCCCTTTGGCTATCCCAAAAGTCCCTCTGGCTTAGCATCTCTACTTCCTTCTGAATCCATTTCTATTCTATCCAGTCTCATAAACCAGATGACTTTCTCCCTCACCAGTATACCTGTCATTGAAGAAGTTCTGTCTTTAATGTCTTTTAAATAATTCTCCTCATCATTTCTTTCTATCCTTGATGCCACTGTTTTTGTTTAGGCCTTTATTATCTCTCAACTGGACTACTACAATAATAATAGTGGCAGGCAGTATAACAGTGATTAAGAACATAGACTCAAGACAGACTGCCTAGTTCTACCACTTACTGGCTGTGCATGGTCTTGGATGAATTATTTAACTTTTCTGAACTTCAGTTTCCCCATTTATAAAATGGATATAATAACAATATCTACCTTACAGGGTTGTCATGAGGATTAAATTAGTAAATATATGCAAATCACTTAGAACAGTGAAGCATTTACTATTATTGTAAGTGAATTATTTTTTCTGAGCTATGCACCACCTATCTTTATTTTATCATCACACTGGTCCTTTTACATTGTAAATTTTGTATATGGCACTCTTCTCAACTAGACTATTAGTTCCTTGGCGGTTTGGGGTCTGTCTTACTCATCTCTGCAGCCTCAATATCTGGCACAATGTCAGGTACCTGTAGGTGCTCAGCCAATATTTTTTTACTAAATAAAGAAACCTATTGGGCCTCAGTTTTCTCCTCCATTAAACTGGGATTTGAATAAGTGCTCCATCTCACAGGATCATTGGAAGGATCAGATGGGAGGACAGATATGAAAACACTTTGAAAACTAAGGAACTATCAAACTGCAAGGACTTTATAGCAGCATTCAGAGTGGGTTCACTTTGGAATTTTTCAGTACTGGTTTGTGACTCCTTTCACTTTTGGGAACTAATTAGAGACCCTGCAGGACTAATTGGCTTTTACTTTTGCAGGTATTCTATTGAATTACTAGTAAGTAGCATTCCTCTGACAATGTTTCAGGTGAAGAGAGAAATGTATGTAGTCACACACTAAGCTCTAGGGATCAGAAACAAGCCTTGCTGTCCACAGAACTGAAAATCTAAGACCCAGCTATTCCCTCCCCAAAGGAACTTACAGTCTTCATTAATTTCAGGAATCTCTCTGAACCTGTCATGACCTATAGACTTCACAAAGAGCTGGTCTCGGCTGCCAGTAAGTATTTATGTTACTAGTTAATTGTGTTGTCTTGGCTTTTTAATAATGTTCATAGCAATGAACCTAGAAAAATGAGAGAAAGTGAGGGGAAAAAACAAAACATACCCATAGATTTTTGTCCACTGCCAAATGAGAGTATTCTTGCTTGCTGTCTAACTCGAGTGTTATATTACTTTTCATAAATCAATGTAAGTTGAGTAGGTTGGAGAAAACTGGCTAACATGAGGATGTGACAGGTGTGAGGGCTTTATTGACTGAATGTGCCTCTTCAATCAGAATAAGAGCATTGGTTCACATAACTAGGGGGCACCAAAATGGTTCCATAATAGTTGCTGTTTTAGATTTTTTCATAACTTTGCCTTTTCAAATGCTTTTCATTTGTGCTATGAATTATTACTCCTAATCTGTTAGTGCTAGAATCACATTTCCTAGATGATAAAAATGAGGGTGAAAGTGGAGCATTGCATGGGAAATACGGCATATAGAATCACTCCAAAATGTGGCAGCTGAAGAAGTATTAAAAGTTTTGGCTGAGGCCAGTATATGAGTATCCCTCCCTATCTCTACATGACCCTTCTCCTGCTCTGTGCTCTCTGTGGTGTGCAGGAAAAAGACTGAGAAGACTTGACCTCATAATGAATTTTTGTTGAGGCAAGAGACCTTTGGTCTTTACTCTGAGCTCTCTCAGTGATTTTCACATAAACCCAGAGGTAGCAGTATACCTCCCAGCACCACAGAAAGATGGGTGGGCAAGTTACATGTGGAACTTTAGGGACAACCTGCTATACCTAGAACTCTGACTTCCTCAGAGATGGTCTTATATTCTCATCTTTCTATTCTCTCTCTTTTTTTTTTTTATTTTTCTAGGCCTATTTCTTTGTTTTTATCTCTCTTTTTGTCTTTTATCTCTCTTTTGGTCTCTTTTGTCTTTTATCTCTCTTTTGGTCTCTTTTGTCTTTCTCTCTCCATCTCAGTGTCTTTTTTTCTTGATCTCCCTTTGCCTGTTTATCTCTCTGTCTCTTTTCATCTCTCTGTGTTTCTGATTTTGTGTGTGTGTGTGTATGAGAGTTTGCTTGATCCAGTTGCCCAAAAGGCAAAACTATTTCTCTTTGTTCTCTCTCAGAGTCCGACAACCTGGATTACCGGCTGGGAGCTATTCACTCCCTGGTATATAAGCTACCCGAAAAGAACAGAGAGATGCTGGAACTTCTTATAAGACACTTGGTCAAGTAAGTAACTTCTGGGTTTTCAGGAAGAGTTTCTATTAGAGGACTGGCCCACAGGGTAGCATCGCAGAGAAACTGTTTGTCATCTCCTTATGTCCCAGCCACCAACTGTTTCATCCTGGACAGTCTGAGTGCTCTATGAAGAAGGTGATTTTGCCTTGGCCCTTGTATATATCCTCCCAGAGTCATCATGCATCTCAGTTGAAGAGTAATACCGGGTAAAATGGGCTGAATGCAGGCTTTGCAGTCAGATAAACTTGGTTTTAAATCCCAGTTGTACCATTTACTTAGCTGTATAATCTTTTAGCCTGTTTAGTCATCTGTAAAATGAGAATAGTATTGCCCACCACGCAGGACTGTTCTGTGGATTTGAGTGAACACAGATAAAGTGCATAGCACATAGGAGATTCTCAAGAAATGGGAGTTATTATGAAGATTGTGGCCAACTTTTTAATTGGGTATGGCAGGCAGGAAAGACAGTATTATAGAGAGTAGGCTTTGTGATGAGCTCCAAGATGGTGCATTTAAGTGGCATGGGTGGTGCTTTCTGGCCAGAGGGTTCAATGTTGTGGATGAAGATGAATTTACTTGACTTGTAAAAGGCCAGAAACTGGCTCTTATGAAGCATTATGGTGCAGCAGAAAGCACTCTGACTACAGGTCAGCAAATCTGGGTTCTGGTGTCAGTTCTGCTACTAGCTTTATTGACAATCATGGGCAGGTCACTCTTGAGGCTTCTTCTGGTATATTAAAAAGTACAGAAATGAGACAACAAGCTTAGAGAAATTGCAATGCATTTTATATGTGTCTGTTTTTCAAAATAAAGCTATCATGACACTCAAAAAAAATGCAGTAGTCATACATTTTTAACCTCATTTGGAGAAGATCTCAAATACCTAAACTTGAAGCCTTTAGTGAAGGTGAGGCTCCAGGCTAAATGGCCCTCTTGGTCTCCCCCTGTGATAAATTCTGCATCTCTGGATCTCAGGTTTCCCTGTGACATAATGAGACATCACCAAGATTCAGTGCAGCTGACATTCTATGTTTTTCTTATACTTCTATAACAAATGAGCATTATAGACACTAATATAGATAAAGAGGCAGAATTAACAAGAGGATGCCTTTTATATTTATTGCCAATATTTGTAATTTGGGCTAATAGAGGACATCACGAGGCAGTTTCTTCCCAAAAAGTTGTTTGTGATAATTTCAATGAAAGTATAACAATCAGCACATAAATCATTTGCATATTAATTTGAAGTTGCCCTGGGGGAAAGAGAAATTGGGTTCAAGTTCCACGTTACCACTGATTTTCTGTGTGAACTGAAGAAAGTCCCTCCCACTCTCTGGGCCTCCATTTATTCATCTATAATATGAGGGGACTGAACTAGCTAATCTAAAATAGTTATTCCTGCTCTGATTTTCTGAGATTCCTAGTATGTGACAGGAGCCAAGGACTGAGCTAAGGATTATCCTGCTAGCAGTTAGTGAGAAGCACCTGCTTCCATCTACCCAAAGGTTGGCTACTGCCTTACTTCAAGAATCTTGGTCCTTGGGGTGCCTGGGTGGCTCAGTCAGTTAAGTGGCTGCCTTCGGCTCAGGTCATGATCCCAGGGTCCTGGGATCGAGCCCCCCATTGGGCTCCATGCTCGGCTGAAGCCTGCTTCTCCCTCTCCCACTCCCCCTACTCTCTCTCTTTTGCTTTCTCTCTCTCTGTCAAATAAATAAAATCTTAAAAAAAAATCTTGGTCCTCAAAAAGCCTAGAACAAAAGGAGCAAAAGACACAAACACACAAGACACAGAAATAGATAAACAAATACTCTTAAATATATGAAAAACTGCTCATTTCCTCAAAGAAGAAAAATGCAAATTAAAATCTGCACTGAGATACCATTCATTGGCGAAACCTAATGCATGACCACATTCTCTGTTGATGAGACTTTGGGGCAAATAGATACTCTACTACATTGCTGGCATTAATGCAATACAACACTAGAGGAGGAGAATTTGACAAGATCTAACAAGTCTGCATATTCACTTACCCTGTGCCTAGAAATTCTACTTTTAGACATATACCCTGAAGACACACCTCCACAAGTACCAAACAACATATGCACAAGGTTAAACACTGAAGCACAATTTTTTAATACCAAAAGGTTAGAAATACAAAGTATCCAACAATAGGGGACTAGTTGAGTAAATAATGGTATATTCAAACAATGTAGTATTATACAGTCAAAAAAGAATTAGGAAAATACCTACAAACTTTTTTTGTAGTGATTTCTAGAATGCATTATGAATTTCAGGGTGTATAACAGAGAACAACAGCAAAAATAAAAACAAAAAACCCAAAGTTAAAAACAAGGTATCTGAGTATGCTACCCTTTTTATAAGAACAAAAGAGGGAAATAAGGATATATAAGAATATTAAACACATAGTTTCTTACTTTTGTCAAATTAAGCACACAATAAGATAAATAAAAACCTAATGACTCAAAAAGTTAAACCAAATGACCCAGCAATTCTACTATTAGGTATATAATAAGGAGAAATGAGAACATATGTTCACGTAAAAACATATACACAAATATCCACAGTACCATTATTCATAGTTGCCCAAAGGTGGAAACAACCCAAATGACCATCAACCGATAAATAAAAAAATAAAATGTGGTATAAATATACAATGAGATATTATTCAGTGAAAAAAGAAATGAAGCCCTGGGGCACCTGGGTGGTTAAGCATCTGCCTTCGGTTCAGGTCATGATCCCAGTGTCCTGGGATCCAGTCCTCTTGCTTATGCTCTCTCGCTAGTGCTGTCTCTCTCAAATAAATAAATAAAATCTTAAAAAAAAGAAATGAAGCACTGACACATGCTACAACAAGGATGAACTTTGAAAATATTATGCTAAGTAAAAGAAGCCAGACACAAAATACCACATATTATATGACTCCATTTATATAAAATGTTCAGAACAGACAAATCTATAAAGACCAAAAGTAGATTAGTGGTTGCCTAGGGCTGGGATGTGGGGACATGGGAGGGAATGAAGAGTGATTACCATGGGGTTTCTTTTTGGAGTGGTGAAAATACCCTGAAATTAGATAGTGATGATGGTTACACAACTCTGTGAATATACTAAAACCATTGAAAAAACATTAAAAAGGTGAATTGTATGGTATGTGAAATATATTTCAATAAAGCTGTTATAAAAACAAACTAATAAGTATGGTAAAGGAAACCATCAACAAAACAAAAAGGGAACCTATTGAATGGAAGAAGATATTAATCTGATAAGTTAATGTCTAAAATACATAAATCATACAACCTAACACCATAAATTCCCAAACCATCTGATTTAAAAATGGGTAAAAGATATGAATATACATTTTTCCAATTTCCAAAGAATACGTACAGATGGCCAACAGACACGTGAAAAGATGCTCAACATCACTTAGTTTCAGGGAAATACAAATCAAAACCATAATCAGATATCACCTGCCAAATGTCTAGTATCAAAAAGACAAGAAATAACAAGTGTTGGTGAGGATGTGGAGAGAAAGGAACCCTCATGCATTGTTGGTAAGAATGTAAATTGGTGCAACCACTGTGGAAAACAGTATGGAGGTTCCTCAAAAAATTAAAAAATAGAATTACCATATAATTCCAGTAATTCCACTACTGGATTTACCCAAGCAATATGAAAACACTGACTGAGAAAGATATATACACCCCTATGTTTATTGCAGCATTATTTACAATATTATTTACAGTAGCCAAGATAATGAAGCAACCCAAGTGCCCATCCATAGATGAACGGATAAAGAAGATGTGAAAATAATGCATATATTATATATATAATATACATATTATATATATAATGGATATATAAAATATATATAATGGATGTGTGTGTGTGTGAAATAAACCAGACAGAGAAAGATAAATACTATGGAATCTAAAAAACAAAACAAACAAAAACAAATAAAACAGACTCTTAAATTCAGAGAACAAACTGGTGTTTGTCAGAGAGAAGGTGGGTGGGCGGGGGATGGATGAAGGGGATTAAGAGGTACAAATATCCAAAAGGCAAAAAAAAAAAAAAACAACTAATGAAAATGATTACTAAAGGGGGTAGTTGGTGAATAGGGTAGAAGGGATAAAGATGAGAGCCACATTCCTCTAAATCCACCTCCTTGTATGGTTTTGACTTTTGAACCATACTTATGTTTTATATATCCAAAAAGTAAAAATCAATCAAGGATATAAGCCCCGAGACTGAAGATAAAAAAGTAAATGAGGGACGCCTGGGTGACTAAGTCATTTAAGCCTCTGCCTTTGGTTCAGGTCATGATCTCCAGGTCCTGGGATAAAGCCCCGCATCGGGCTCCCTCCCTGCTCAGGGGGAGTCAGCTTCTCCCTCTCTTTCTGCCCCTCCCCCTGCTCATATGCTCTCTCTCTCTCTCTCTCAAATAAATAAATATTTTAAAAAAGCAAATGAGTCTAAATGTTTATCAAATTGGTAACATAGTCCCATAAAGGAAATAGCTATTGCAAATAATTTATAAACACAGTCCTCTGACTCATCCTTAATGAGATAATATTTTAAAAGCAGGAAAAGCTACAAAATAGTAAGCATCACCCAGTAGGTTTAGTAATAGTAACAATATTATAATTAAATTTGAAACTATTTTATATTTATATATCACAAGGATAAAGGAAAAAGTAAATATATTAGTATTATCAGACGACAAGATTTATGGTGTAAGAAAAAGAGATAAAGATACAAAATGTAAGATATAAAGAAAAAATCTATAATGGTAAAGTTGAATTTAGAAAGCCAATATGAACTCATGATTTATTTTTTTAATATTTTTTTCTTTTTTTAAGATTTTATTTTATTTTACAGAGAGAGACAGCGAGAGAGGGAACACAAGCAGGGGGAGTGGGAGAGGGAGAAGCAGGCTCCCCACTGAGCAGGGAGCCTGATGTGGGGCTTGATCTCAGGACCCTGGGATCACAACCCGAGCTGAAGGCAGATGCTTAACGACTGTGCCACCCAGGCGCCCCTGAACTCATGATTTAAAAATGAAATAACAATGGATCTAGAGTGTATTATGCTAAGCTAAATAAGTCAGTCCGAGAAAGACAAATACTGTATGATTTCACTCATTTGTGGAATTTAAGAAACAAAACTGATGAATGTAAGGGAAGGGAAGGAAAAATAAATAAGGTAAAAATAGAGAGGGAGACAAACCATAAAAGACTCTTAACTATAGAGAACAAACTGAGGGTTGCTGGCGGGGAGGTAGGTGGGGGGATGGGGTAATTGGGTGATGGGCATTAAGGAGGACACTTGATGTAATGAGCACTGGGTGTTATATGCAACTGATGAATCACTAAATTCTACCCCAAAACTAATAATACACTATATGTTAACTAACTTGAATTTAAATAAAATAAAACCAAAAACAACCCCAACAAAACAACAAAACTTCTATTCATTGAACCAGTCTTGAAGTGATTCTACCCCCCCAAAAAAGCTATGAACATACATAATGCCAAGCTCTTTGTTTCTAAATAACATTCACTTCTTAGAGAAATGGCTGATTACAGGTCTGAGGCAAGGAAAATACCAGGTGAGCCTAGGATAAAGTGTACCTTTGTGAGCAAATAAGAGCTCAAGTACTAATACAGTCATGTCACGAGGACACAGGAACCTGCTTGAAAAGGCTGACACTGATTACATTTGGAGTCAACATAAACATCAAAACCAAAAATACTGTATTTGAGTATAACTCTTTGAATAAATAAAAATTTATGGGAGATAAGTAGAATAAAGAAAGCTCTTCCTTACAGAAGAATGCCAGCTAATAGATGTGGGAGAAATAATAGAATTAGACAAACCTGTAGTTTCTAACCTCAGTACCGTTTCAAGCATATATCAAAACCATTGGGTAAAAGATTGTTCAGGAACAAGATATTCACATAATTTCAATGTATCACCCACAGATTACTTACTAATTACAAATGAAAAAAAATGTATCTTTACAATCAAGCTATCTGGCAAACACCAGTTTACTTAATTGATCAAACTTAGCATCACTAATAATAGTACAAACTGGCCTTATGTGCCTCTTGATAGGATACAGAAAGAAGTACACAATATAACTTAAATAATTTTGCCAAAAAGGTTTAACCTGAATCAAATTAAACCTTTCCAGTTTACAAAAAAATAGAGGGTATAGAAAAATACAGACTGCTTGACATTCTATTAAGAAACTAGCTTGAACTTTTCCCTGGCCTGGGAAACAGAGGTAGGGGTACTGTTCTATATTAAGAGACTAAAGAAACATAAACAAATACAGTGCATGAACTCTGGATCTAGGTTTGAAAAAGCCCAACTATAATTTCTTTTTGCATGACATTTGACAAAATCTGAATATGGACCACTAATTGGATGATGTGACACTGTAAATTTTCTTGGGTATGAAAATATTTTGTGATTTTGTAGAACAGCATGCTTCTTTTTTTTTCCTTTTTAAGTTTTTATTTAACTTCCAGACAGTTAACAAATAGTGTAATCTTAGTTTCAGTGCTAGAATGTAGTGATTCATCACTTCCATACAATGACCAGTGCTCATCACAAGTGCCCTCCTTAATATCCATCCCCCACCCACCTCCCCTACAGTAACCCTCAGTTTGTTCTCCGTAGTTAAGAGTCTATTTCCTGATTTGCTTCTCTTTTTTTCCCTATGTTCATTTGTTTTGTTTCTTAAATTCCACATTTGAATGAAATCATATGGTATTTGTCTTTCTCTGATTTATTTCCCTTAGCATAACACAGTCTAGCTCTATCCACATTACAAATGGCAATATTTCATTCTTTTTGATGGCTGAGTAATATTCCATTGTATTTATAAACCACATCTTCTTTATCCATTCATCAGTCGATGGACATTTGGGCTCTTTCCATAATTTGGCCATTGTTCATAATGCTGTTATAAACATTGGGGTGCATGTATTCCTTCGGATCAATATTTTTTGTATCCTTTGAGTAAATACCTACTAATACAATTGCTGGGTTGTAGGGCAGTTCTATTTTTAATGTTTTGAGAAATGTCCATACTGTATTCCAGACTGGTTGGACCAGGTTGCATTCCCACCAACAGTGTAAGAGGGTTCCCCCTTCTCTGCATCCTCACCAACAGCGTTATTTCCTGTGCTGTTAATTTTAGCCATTCTGACAGGTGTGAGGTGATATCTCATTCTAGTTTAGATTTGTATTGCCCTCATGCTGAGTGATGTTGAGCATCTTTTCATGTGTCTGTTGGCCATCTGGTTATCTTCTTTGAAAAAATGTCCATTCATGTCTTCTGCCCATTTTTTTAAACAATTATTTGTTTTTTGGGTGTTCAGTTTTATAAGATCTTTATAGATTTTGGATATAACCCTTTATCAGATATGTCATTTGCTAATATTTTTTCCCATTCTGAAGGTTGCCTTTTAGTTTTGTTGATTGTTTCCTTCACTGTGCAGAAGCTTTTTATCTTGATGAAGTCCAGTAGTTCATTTTGTTTCCCTTGCCTCCAGAGACATATCTAGTAACAAGTTGCTACAGCTGATATAAAAGAGGTTACTGCCTGTGTTCTCCTCTAGGATTTTGATGGTTTCCTGTCTCACATTTAGATCTTTCATCCATTTTGAATTTGATTTGTCTATGGTATAAGAAAGTGGCCCGGTTTGTTTCCAACAAACTGAGGGTTCTAGAGGGGAGGGGGGTGGGAGGATGGGTTAGCCTGGTGATGGGTATTAAGGAGGGCACGTACTGCATGGAGCACTGGGTGTTATATGCAAACAATGAATCATGGAACACTACATCAAAAACTAATGATGTAATGTATGGTGATTAACATAACATAATAAAAAAATAAATAAAGCTAAATCCAAAAAAAAGAAAAGAACAATGTTTACTGATAATTATGTTTCCTTAATAAAGAGTTTAAAGTGGAAAAAAAAAAAGTGGTCCAGTTTCATTCTTTTGCATGTTGCTATCCACTGTTCCCAACACCATTTGTTGAAGAGACTGTCTTCCTTCTCTAAGATACTCTTTCCTGCTTTGTTGAAGATTGGTTGACAGTATAGTTAGGGTCCATTTACCGATTCTCTGTTGTGTTCCACTGATTTATGTGTCTGTTTTTGTGCTAAAACCATACCGTCTTGATCACTTCAGCTTTGTAATATAACTTGAAGTCCAGAATTGTGATGCCTCCAGCTTTGCTTTTCTTTTTCAAGCTTGCTTTGCTATTTGGGGTCTTTTGTGGTTGCATACAAATTTTAGGATTATCTCTTCTAGCTCTGTGAAAAATGCTGGTTGTATTAATAGGGATTGCATTAAATGTGTAGATTGCTTTGGGTAGCATAGACATTTTAACAGTATTTTGTTCTTCCAATCCATGAGCATGGGATGTTTTTCCATTCCTTTGTGTCATCTTCAGTTTGTTTCATAAATATTCTGTTCTTTTCATAGTATGGATCTTTTACCACTTTGGTTAGGTTTATTCCTAGGTATCTTATGGTTTTTGGTATAATTTTAAATGGGATCAATTCTTTGATTTCTCTTTCTGCAGCTTCATTATTGGTGTTTAAAATTCTAGAGATTTCTGTACATTAATTTTGTATCCTGTGACTTTACTGAATTTGTGTTTCAGTTCTAGCAATTTTTTGGTGGAGTCTTTCAGGTTTTATACAGAGTATCATGTCATCAGTGAATATTGAAAGTTTCTTCACTTCTTCATTGCTGATTTAGATGCCTTTTATTTCTTTTTTTGTCTGATTGCTAATGCTAGGGCTTCCAGGACTATGTTAAATAACAGTGGTGAGATTGGATATCCCTGTCTTCTTCCTGACCATAGAGGAAAAGCTGTCAGTTTTTCCCCATTGAGGGTGATATTTGTGTGGGTCTTTCATATGTGACCTTATGATGTTGAGATATGTTCCCTCTATCCCTACTTTGTTGAGGGTTTTATCAAGAATGGAGTTCTAACTTGTCAAATGATTTTTCTGCTTCTATTGAGAAACTCATATGGTTCTTTTTCTTTTATTAATGTGTTCTGTCACATTTACTGATTTGCAAATATTGAACCCCCCTGCAGCCCAGAAATAAATCCCATTTGGTCCTGGTGAATAATCCTTTTAAGGTACTGTTGGAGTCAATTAACTACTATCTTCTAAGAGTTTTTGCATCAATGTTTATCAAGGTTATTGGTCTGCAATTCTTTTTATGGCGTCTTTGTCTGGTTTTGGAATCAAGGTAGTGCTGACCTCGTAGAGTGGGTTTGGAAGTTTTCCTTCCTTTTTTTTTTTTTTTTGGAACAGTGTGAGAAGAATAGGTATTTACTGTTTAAATGTTTGGTAGAATTCTCCTGGGAGCTGTCTGGCCCTGGACTTTTATTTCTTGGGAGATTTTTGATTACTGATTCCATTTCATTGTGGGGTATCAGTCTGTTAAAGTTTTCTATTACTTCCTATTTCCGTTTCGGTAGTTTATATGTTTCTAGGAATTTATCCATTTCTTCCAGATAGCCCAATTTATTGGCATATACTTTTTCATATTCTCTTATAGTGTATTTCTTTCGTGTTGGTTGTGATCTCTCCTCTGTCATTCATGATTTTATTTATTTGGGTTCCTTTTTTTATTTTACTTTTACTTTAAAATTTTTATTTAAATTCAATTAGCCAACATATGGTGTATCATTAGTTTCAAATGTAGGTTTCAGTAATTAATCAGTTGCATATAACACCCAGTGCTCATCACATCAGGTGCCCTCCTTAGTGCCTGTCACCCAGTTACCCCATCCCCCCACCCACCTCCCCTCCAGCACTCTTCAGTTTCTTTTTTTTAACCCTCAGTTTTTTTCCCATAGTTATATCCAGGGGTTTGTCAATTTAAAAAAAATATTTTATTTAAATTCAATTTAATTAACATATAGTGTATTATTATTAGTTTCAGGGGTAGAATTGAGTGATTCATCAGTGTCATATAACACAGACACCTCATTACATCAACTGCCCTCCTTAATGCTGATCATCCAGTTACCCCATCCCCCTCATCCACCTCCCCTCCAGCAACCCTTAATTTGTTTCCTATACTTAAGAGTCTCTTATGATTTGTCTCCCTCTCTATTTCATCCTATTTTATTTTTCCTTCCCTTCCCTTAATTCATCTGTTTTGTTTCTTAAATTCCACATATGAGTGAAATCATCTGATATTTGTCTTTCTCTGACTGACTTATTTCACTTAGCATAATATCCTCTAGTTCCATCCATATTGCTGCAAATGGCAAAATTTCATTCTTTTTGATGGCTAAGTAATATTCCATTATATATATATATATATATATATATATATATATATATATATATATATATATATATACCCCACTTCTTTAACCATTCATCTGTCGATGGACATTAGGACTCTTTCCATATTTTGACTATTGTGGACATTGGTGCTATAAACATTGGGATGCATGTGCCCGTTTGAATAACTATGTTTGTATCCTTTGGATACATACCTAGTAGTACAATTGCTGGGTTATAGGGTAGCTCTATTTTTAATTTTTGAGGAACCTCTATACTGTTTTCCAGAGTGGCTGTACCAGTTTATATTCCCATCAACAGTGTAAGGGGCTTCCCCTTTCTCTGCATCTTTGCCAACATCTCTTGTTTCCTGGGTTGTTATTTTAGGCATTTTGACTGGTGTGATTTGGTATCTCACTGTATTGATTTGTATTTCCCTGATGCTGAGTGATGTTGAGCATTTTTTCATGTGTCTCTTGGCTATTTGTATGTCTTCTTTGGAGAAATACCTGTTTTTGTCCTGCCCATTTCTTGACTGGATTTTTTGTTTTTTGGATGTTGAGTTTGAAAAGTTCTTTATACATTTTGGATACTAGCCAATTTTCTGATAAGACATTTGCAAATATCTTCTCCCTTTCCATAAGTTGCCTCTTAATTTTGTCAACTATTTCCTTTGCTGTGCAAAAGCTTTTTATCTTGATGAAGTCTCGATAGTTCATTTTTGCTTTTATTTCCCTTGCTTTTGAATACGTGTCTAGCAAGAATTTGATGTGGCCAAGATCAAAGAGGTTGCTGCCAGTGTTCTCTTCAGGATTTTGTTGGATTCCTGTCTCACATTTAGGTCTTTCATCCATTTTGAGTTTGTTTTCATGTATGGTCTAAGAAAGTGATCCAGTTTCATTCTTCTGTATATAGCTGTCCAATTTTCCCAACACCATTTGTTAAAGAGGCTGTCTTTTTTCCTTTGGATATTCTTTCCTGATTTGTCAAAGATTAGTTGACCATAGAGTTGAGGGTCCATTTCTCAGTTCTCTATTCTGTTCCACTGATCTCTGTGTCTGGTTTTGTGCCAGTACCATACTGTCTTGATGAAGACAGCTTTGTAATAGAGCTTGACACCCTGCATTGTGGTGCCGCCAGCTTTGGTTTTCTTTTTCCACATTCCTTTGGCTGTTCTGGGTCTTTTCTGGTTCGATACAAATTTTAGGATTGTTTGTTCCTCCTCTGTGAAAAATGTTGATGGTATTTTGATAGGGATAGTATTGAATGTGTACATTGCTTTGGGTAGTATAGACATTTTAACTATATTCTTCCAATCCATGAGCATGGAATATTTTTCCATTTCTTTGTGTCTTCCTGAATTTCTTTCATAAGTGTTCTGTAGTTTTCATAGTACAAATCCTTTATCTCTTTGCTTAGGTTTATTCCTAGGTATCTTATGGTTTCTGGTGCAATTGTAAATGGGATCAATTCCTTGATTTCTCTTTCTTCTGCCTCGTTGTTAGTATATATAAATGCAACTGAGTTCTGTGCATTGATTTTATATCCAGTGACTTGCTGAATTCCTATATCATTTCTAGGAATTTTGGGGTGGAGTCTTTTGGAATTTCTATGTAGAGTACCTTGTGTGAGTATATGTTTGAGAGTGAATGTTTGACTTCTTTTTTGCTGATTAGGATGCCTTTTGTTTCTTTTTGTTGTCTGATTGCTAAGGCTAGGACTTCCAGTAGTATGTTGAACAACAGTGATGAGAGTGGGCATCCCTGTCATGTTCCTGACCTTAGGGGAAAAGCTCTCAGTTTTTCTCCATTGAGGATGATATTTGCTGTGGGTTTTTTGTATATGACTTATGATATTGAGGTATGTTCCCTCTATCCCTACATGGCAGAGGGTTTTCGTCAAGAAAGGGTGCTGTATTTTGTCGAATACTTTTTCAGCATCTTTTGAGAGGATCATATGGTTCTTGTCTCTCTCTTTTTTTTTATTAATGTGGTGTATCACATTGATTGATTTGCAGATGTTGAACCACCTTGCAGCCTAGGTATAAATCCCAATTGCTCATGGTGAATGATCGTTTTATTGTAGTATTGGATCCTATTAGCTAGCTAGTAACTTGGTGAGAACTTTTGCATCCATGTTCATCAGGGATATTGGTCTGTAATTCTCCTTTTCTGTGGGGTCTGTGTCTGGTTTTGGGATCAAGCTAATGCTGGCCTTATAGAATGTGTTTGGAGTTTTCCTTCCATTTCTACTTTTTGAGATAGCTTCAGAAGAATAGATACTGATTCTTCTTTAAATATTTGGTAGAATTCCCATGGTAGGCTGTCCAGCCCTGGACTCTTGTTTGTTGGGAGATTTTTGATTACTGCTTCAGTTTCTTTTTTGGTTATGGGTGTGTTCAGGTTTTCTATTTCTTCCTGGTTCAGTTTTGGTAGTTTATATGTCCCTAGGAATGCATCCATTTCTTCCAGATTGCCTAATTTGTTGGCATATAGTTACTCATAATATGTTCTTATAATTGTTTGTATTTCTTTGGTGTTGGTTGTGATCTCTCCTCTTTCATTCATGATTTTATTTATTTGGTTTCTTTCTCTTTCTTTTTGATAAGTCTGGCTAGGGGTTTATCACTATTATTCTTTCAAAGAATCAGCTCCTAGTTTTAGTGATCTGTTCTACTGTTTTTTTTGTTTTGTTTTGTTTTATTCTATAGCATTGATTTTTGCTCTAATCGTTATTATTTCTTTTCTCCTGCTGGATTTAGGCTTTATTTGCCGTTGTTTTTCCAGCTCCTTTAGGTGTAAGGTTAGGTTGTATATTTGAGACTTTTCTTGTTTCTTGAGAAAGGCCTTTATTGCCTATATACTTTCCTGTGAGGACTGCCTTCACTACATCCCAAAGGTTCTGAACTGATGTGTTTTCATTTTCATTTATTTACATGTATTTTTTTTAATTCTTCTATAATTTCCTGGTTGACCCATTAATCTTCAATAGGATGCTCTTTAACTTCCATGTATTTGTGTTCCTTCCAAATTTTTTCTTGTGATTGTGTTCAGATTTCAAAGCATTATGGTCTTACAATATGCATGGTATAATCTTGATCTTTTTCTACTAGTTGAGACCTGATTTGTGACCCAGTATGTGATCTATCCTGGAGAGTGTTCCATGTACACTTGAGAGGATTGTGCATTCTGTTGCTTTAGGGTGAAATGCTCTGAATATATCTGTGAAGTCCATTTGGTCCAGTATGTCATTCAGAGCCCTTGTTTCCTGTTGATCATCTGCTTAGATGATCTGTCCATCTAAGACCCCATTATGAGTGGGGTCTTAAAATCCCCTACTATTATTGTATTGTTATCAATGTGTTTCTTTAATTTTGTTATTAATTGGTTTATATAATTGGCTGCTCCCATGTTAGGGGCATAAATATTTACAGTTGTTAGGCCTTCTTGTTGGATAGACATTTTTATTATGTTATAGTGTCCCTCTTCATCTCTTATTACAGTCTTTGGTTTAAAATCTATTTTGTCTGATATGAGGATTGGTACTCCAGCTTTCTTTGATGTCCTTTAGCATGATAAATAGTTCCTCACCCCTTTCTTTTCAATCTGTAGGTGTCTTTGTCTAAAATTTGTTACTTTTGGGCTCTCTCTCTTTGCTCAAAGGATCCCTGTAATATTTCTTGCAGGGCTGGTGTTCATGAACTCCTTTAGTTTTCATTTGTCCTGAAAACTCTTTCTCTCTCCTATTCTGAATGACAGCCTTGCTGAATAAAATATTCTTGGCTGCATATGTTTCCCATTTAGCACATTGAATATATCATGCCTGTCCTTTCTGGCCTGCCAGGTCTCTGTGGACAGGTCTGCTGCCAGCCTTATGTTTCTACCCTTGTAGGTTAACGACCTCTTCTCCCCAACCTGCTTTCAGGATTTTCTCTTTGTCTCTGGAATTTGCAAGTTTCACTATTAGATGTTGAGGTGCTGATCTATTTTTATTGTTTTTGTTGGGGGTTCTCTGTGCCTCCTAGACTTGAATGCCTGTTTCCTTCCCCAAATTAGGGAAGTTCTCAGCTATAATTTTTTCAAATAAATCTTCTGCCCTCCTCTTTATCTCCTGGGACCCCTATTATTCAGATATTATTTCACTTTATGGTATCACTGGTTTCTTGAAGTGTGATCCAGGAGTTGTTTTTCTCTTTTTCTCAGCTATCTTATTTTCCATCATTTTGTCTTCTATATCACTGACTCTCTCTTCTCCCTCATTTATCCTAGCTGTGAGAGCTTCCATTTTTAAATTTTGCCCTTAGTTCTTTTACTTCTACAGTAAGGGATTCTCTAGTGTCTTATCCTTTTTTCAAGCCCAGCTAGTATCTTTATAATCACTGTTTTGAGTTCTAGTTCCAACATCTTATTTATATCCGTATTGATTCAATCCCTGGCAGTGTCTACTTCCTCCTGTTCTTTCTTTTGGTGTGCATTTCTCTCTCTCATCATTATGTCCAGAAAAGTAAAGAAGAAAGAGAGAGCAAAGACAAAAATAATATATCTGATTTTAGATAGAAAGAAAGAAACAAAAAGAAAGAAACAAAACAAAAGAAGAAAAAATCAAACAAGAAATAAAACAGAACAAAACAATGAACTAGATCATGGGTGTATTTTGGTCTGTTTGTTAAAAGAAACTAGATCCCAAAATAGGAAGGAAAGAAATATACACACACACACACACATATATACATACACAAAAATAAAATAAAATGGAAAGAATGGAAACCAAATTTAATATATATATAAATTATATATTAAAATAAAAATTGAAAAAATAAGAGAAAGATTGAAAAAATAAGAAAATTGCTGAAAATAGATAAACCTGAAAGACTAAGGAAAAATGCTATATACTGTTTTCTCCAAGAGCTGAAATTTGACAGTTCTCTCTGATTGGTAAACTTTGTGGTAACCATTTGTTCCTGCTGGTCTTCTGGGGGAGGGGCCCCTTGCACTGATTCTCAGAAGTCCTTGCTTTGGTGCAATTGCACCCCTCCTGCCAGCAGCCCAGGCTCATTGTAAGTGGCTCCAGATTTCATTGCACATGCAAAACAGCATGTGGTGCTGTTTTGCTCCCTGTAGGCTTTCAGCACTGATCTCTAGTCCTGGGGCTGGAAGTTCAAATCCCCCCATCCTCAGTGAGCCCTCATGAACAATCACTTTTATCTCCCTGGTTTCCGTGCATACTTTGTGTTCACCCAGCCTATGATTGAGCATTTTATCACAGACATGCAACCCAGTTTTGAGTCTCCAGTCTTTATTGACTCCTTCAGCGTGGTCTCAGCTGTTCCTCCCGGGGTGGGGGTCGTTGAGGGTGGTCTCGTTGTGCTTCTGCCTTTGGCTGGGCCCCTGCCTGGAGAGTGGTCCAAGGACAGTTCAGCAGTTTGCAGTTTATGGCAACACAGAGCAGAAAGCCGGCACGTAGACTCACTCTTTTCAGCTGGCTTCCCCACTCTCGTGCCTGGGAACTCTGCCACACTCAGGCACCCCCATTCTTTTTGTGATCCCGGGGATCCTGAGACCATGCTGTCCCACTTGGGATTCTGCCTCGCTTCCCTGCCTGAGCACCTTTATGCCGGGGACGTCCCCCACTGTAGCAGACTTCTGTAAGTTCCGATTTTGTGCTCAGGTGCTTATAATACTTTGCCATGGTCTCCTAAACAAGCTCCCTCCCCTCCACCATATCCTCTGAATTACTGCCCTGGATTTAAGTCTCTGCACCTCCTACCTTCCAAAAAGTGGTTTCTTTCCTTTTTTTAAAAAAAGTATTTTATTTATTTATTTGACAGAGAGAGAGAGAGAGAGAGAGAGCGCAGGGGGAGCAGGAGAGGGAGAAGCAGGCTCTCCGCTGAGCAGGGAGCCCGATGCGGGGCTCGATCCCAGGACCCTGGGATCATGACCTGAGCCGAAGGCAGCCGTTTAACTGACTGAACCACCCAGGCGCCCCTGTTGCTTTTTTATTTGTAGAATTGCAGTATTTATTTTTTTAGATCTCCGATTGATTTCACAGGTGTTCATAATGCTTTGATAAGTCTCTAGCTGAATTCCAGGGACCAGGCATACTCAGGGTACCCTACTTCTCCAGCATCTTAACTCACTCACCCTAGGGGTTTGTCAATTTTATTAATTTCCCCAAAGAACTGGCTCCTTATTTAATCTGTTATACTGTTCTTCTTGTTTCTGTATCATTTATTTAGGCTCTATTCTTTATTATTTCCCTTCTACTGGCTTTAGGCTACATTTGCTATTCTTTTTCTAGATTGTTTAGGTGTAAGGTTAGGTTGTGTATTTGATATTTTTATTGCTTCATGAGGTAGACCTGTATTGCTATATACTTCTCTCTTAGGACCCCGTTTGCTGCATCCCAAAGGTTTTGGACTGTCGTGTTTTCACTGTCATTTGCTTCCATGTATTATTTAATTTCCTTTCAAGAGAAGGATTTTTTTTTTAATTTTTTTTATTGTTATGTTAATCACCATATATTACATCATTAGTTTTTGGTGCAGTGTTCCATGATTCATTGTTTGTTCATAACACCCAGTGCTCCATGCAGAACGTGCCCTCCTCAATACCCATCACCAGGCTAACCCATCCCCCTACCCCCCTCCCCTCTAGAACCCTCAGTTTGTTTTTCAGAGTCCATCATCTCTCATGGTTCGTCTCCCCCTCTGACATACTCCCCTTTTCAAGAGAAGGATTTTTTTAGATTCATTAGATGACAGAAATGGAAGTGCCTTTAGATCACCTAATAAACTTTCATTTTACAGATGAGAGAATACATACATGGGATAGAAAAAAATAAGCCAAAAGTCACATAAGTGACTGAACCAGCTTTAATGAACTGCTTCAGTTTTTATTTTTATGTTTTCTGTATTTACTGAGGTATAATTGACAAATAAAAATTATATATATGTTTAAGATATACAACTTGATGTTTGGTTTATGTATACAGTGTGAAATAATTGCCACGATAAAGCTAATTAATTTATCTACCACCTCACATAATTTCATTTTCTTCTTTTTGTGGTGATTACACATAAGGTTTACCCTCTTACCAAATTTCAAATGTATAATACAGTATTGTTAATTCTATTCTCACTGCTATACATTAGATCTCCAGAACTTAATCATCTTATATAACTGAAACTTTGTACTTCTTTACCAACATCTTCCCATTTTCCCCTCCCTCCACCTCCTGGCAACCACCATTCTACTTTCTGCTTCTATGTCTATTTTGGATTCCACATATAAGCAAGATTGTTTAGTATTTGTCTTTCTAGGTTCATCCATGAACCTAGCAAATGGCAGAATTTCCTTCTTTTTTTAAGGCTGTTTAACATTCCATTGTATATATATATTTATCTAGCTACCCATTGTTGAACACTTAGTTTGCTCCCATATAATGCTGCAATGGGAGTACACATAACTTTTTCAGATAGTGATTTCATTTCCTTTGGATTGTCTATGCAAAATGAACAAACCTTTCAGAATCCCTAATAAAAGTAGAAAGAGAGTTTTATTTGAGCCCAAGTTAGGACAGCTGCCCAGGAAACATGGTCTTTACAAGGAAGAAAGTGCTCCAGAAAAATGAACCTTTTTTACAGGATTATAATACTTTTTTACGTCTTGTAAAGGCTCAAAATATTATAGATTAGCACATAGGCAGGAATCACGAGTTTCATCATTCAGGAATGCAGGTGATGTGGGATCTCTGAGCAAAAAAGGTCAAGAAAGAATTCTTGACATGTTTTCAGTGCAAAAAGGTGTTTTTATTAAAGCATGGAACAGGACTCATGGACAAAATTGCTGCACTGTGACTGTGTGGAGAAATTGACTATATACTTTCAAATTGGGGGGCAGAGATAAGGGAAGTCACTAAAGGGATTTCCATATGTTAAAGAAAACTTACAGGATCCTGGAGGTCTGGCTATTGTCAAGCTAAGGTTGCTTTTAGTCTCTAGCAAAACGTCAACATTAAGGCAGCCATGAGCTCCTTGAGGAATGTCACACTCTGCATGTCTCAGGTATTTCTCAATGGGCTGCAAGTTGTAAGGAAATTTAATTGTATCTACATTTCTTTTGCCTTTCTTCTCATCATAGGGGTAGGAATATTGACTGATATCTCAAGGACATGATGGTTTTCCTTTAGGCTACTCATTCACAAAGCAGGTGTACAATGTATGCATGTTGAGCCATAAATCAGGCTTTTGATTTAAACAACATTTATGTACAGTAATGCTAACTAAAAAAGAAACCTAAAATGGCTTCCCTTGTGTATCAGGCCTTGAGAGAGTTTTTCTCTCATCAGGATATATACCCAGAAGTGGGATTCCTGGATCATAAGGTAGTTCTATTTTATAGACATTTTAGTTTATGACCTCGGATCTAAACCATCTAATCAAAATTATTTTTCTAAACTGTAGGCTTTTTACAACCTCCCTCTGATAGCCATTTTTTGTTTTAAATTTTGATGTTCCAGAAGTTGTACCCATTGTCGGCGAGTCCATGTGGACTAGGGAATTTGAGATTTGTTTGCTGTCAAGTCATATCACAAACTCCTACCTAATTCACTACTCACAATGCTCTTATTTTTGGTTTTATTTCCCTTATTAACCCACAATTTGGGGTGTGACATACCTCTTAATGATAATGTATAATAAAAAGAGAGATGTCAAATGCAAAGAAATCTCCCTCTAAAATAGGTTACCTTCCAAATCTCATAAGAAGGCCAAGAAGAAAAAGAATGTCCTAAACGGGATACCAGGAACCTCCCTTAGAAAAATAGAAGGTGGCTTTAGCTTAAAGAGAGCCCCACAAGGGTTTTGATTTCTTAACAGGAATTAGATAAGCAAGCAGTGGGATGCAATAGGATGACTGTAAGACTTGTGGCCCAACAAATATGGGTTTGAATCCTTGTCATGTATTCACAAACTGTGTGACCTTGATTAAGTGCTTTACCTTCTGTAAACCTAGGCTTCAGAGATAAAACACTCTGCCTTTTTTGGAGTTGGGAGTGTTAAGTGAGCTCTGGCACCTTCACCAGAAGTCCATTCCTTTCAAAGTTCACAGAAGGAGATAAGCATTCACAGGTGTTGGAGGCTGCAGTCTCACGAGTGTCCTTGCCTTGCTACTAGTGGTTTAGCCACTTGGTGGTGGTATGGAGTTGCTTTTCCATTTTAACATCTCAAAAAAATTGTCATTAAATAATAAGGGTTAATTGTCAAAATATTTAAACTGTTAAAAGGGACCCATCACCAGCCCAGCAATAATAAATGCCTGTGAATGGTTGCTGTTCATTATCATGTGAATGGCACCCAACCTTTGTAATGAGCTTAACAGACTTCATCAGGATTTGTCCAAGGATTCTGTCTCTGTCAGTTACCCACTTAGTAAAGAGCCTGCCTGTTGATAGGGTCAGTCTCTCAGGGGCCTTTACCTGGGAGGGTTTTGAAAATTAGTGTTTGAGGTGGGTGGTCTCACTGCCTCACCTCCCCACCCTCACAGCCAAACTAACCAAAGAGCTGCTCATATTTTATTTGCTGCCTCCAGTACTATTTGAAAGAGCAGTAGAGGCACTTAGTTCCATTCAAAATAATTAATTGGTAGCTGCTTTGTATGAGTCACACACACTTGAAAGTTGTTTACCATCTAGTAAGGGAGGCAGATAAGAAACAGAAAATTGTAACATATTTGCTTGCCAATGGTGTCAATCAAGAAGAGGACAATGGGCTGTGATAGCCCTGAAGGAGATGTCACCTAAAGTGAATCTCAGAGGATAAATAGACATTCTTTATATCCAGAAGGAAGGAGACATTCTAAGCAGGAGTGGCATGAAACAACATGGTATAGCCAGAAAACCTAATCTAAGCAGTATAGTGTATCAAGAGTATCAGAGGTCAGCAGTACTTAGATGGAGACTCCTGGAGAGGTAATAATAATAGCAGATATTTCTAATGCAATATTTTCACGATACCACGTGAAAGCAATTTAGCTCTATGTAAACAGCCCTGTGAGGTGGGTACTATTTTTGCATATGGGAAAACTGAAGCCCAGAGAGGTTATGTCACTAACACTGTTGCACAATTGAGTGGTACTGTTAGGATTCAAGCCCACGTCAGCTTCAGAGTCCAACCTTTACATTGGGATTAGAAACAGGCTATAAGTTGCAACTTTGAAGAGAGCTGGCCTTATCCTATAAGTGCTACAAAGCCCCTAAAGAGAATTTTAGCAAGATGAGTGATTAGGGATCAGAATATTGGTAATTACAGGCTCTACTCTGATGAGACTGACTGTGATTTCAAGGAAATCCCTTTCCTTCTTTGGACCTCTGTTTTTTTGTTTTTTTGTTTTTATTTTTTTAAAGATTTTATTTATTTATTTGAGAGAGAGAATGAGAGAGAGCACATGACAGGGGGGAGGGTCAGAGGGAGAAGCAGACTCCCTGCTGAGCAGGGAGCCCAATGCGGGACTCGATCCTGGAACTCCAGGATCATGACCTGAGCCGAAGGCAGTCACTTAACCAACTGAGCCACCCAGGCGCCCTGGACCTCTGTTTTTTTGTTTTGTTTTTGTTTTGGGGTGTGTGTGTGTGTGTGTGTGTGTGTGTGTGTGTGTGTGTGATTTCATCTGTAAAATGAGGACAGTGATGATAAAGGGCTAATTTCAAGGATCCCTTCCAGCTCTTTTGAGTTTTTTACTTTCAAACTAGGGGTGGGGGAGGGGCTACATTCCTGACTGGTGTCAGACTGGTGAGACTGGTAGGTACTTATCTATGTGCTTTGTTCTTTTTTATATGTGCTTTATACATGCTGTACTTATTGCCTGGAATGTTGTCTTGCTTCTTTCCTGTCTTTCTAAATACTTTCTAACTATGGCTACCTACCCCCCTTCTCTTAACTCCTACAGTGCTACTAAGTTAGCTGTGTCTCACTTAGGCCCCTAATAATATACTTTTATTCTTTGCTACTTGTTTGCTTTGTAGTCTTCTCATATATATTTTGGACTCTACTTTTTTCCTACTTTTTAGTTTCTCTTGCCCCCATATCATCTAACACAGTCTTGGTTACAAGGGGGTCTTGGAGAAAATCTTGTTAATCATTTTTTTTTTCTCTTTTGGCAGTGTATGTGAGCACAGCAAAGAGAATCTTATGACCCCTTCCAACATGGGCGTGATCTTTGGGCCCACTCTGATGAGAGCTCAGGAGGACACTGTCGCTGCCATGATGAACATCAAATTCCAGAACATTGTGGTGGAAATCCTAATTGAGCACTTCGTCAAGGTATGTATTCCCTGTTCTCACCATCACTTCTCCAAGCATGTGACACTTTCCCCTAGCCACCTTTTAGAGTTGTGTCTCCCTCCCTTGTTCAAGTTGATAATGGAAGGGAATTCTATTATGACACAATGGCATTTAAATAGCATTTCTGACACTGAAATTCATTCATTTAGCAAATACTGTTCAGTTCTATAACTATTTTATTATCAGGCACCAGGCTAGATGGTATAGAAGAAGAAAAAAATCATTGTTCATGCCTGTACAGAGTTAATAGTATAATATGAAGATAGCCATATATACAAATGAAAATGATAGATATGAAAGTGGTGCGTGTATAATGAAACCATAAAGAAAGCAATATCTATACTTATTTAACCTCATCCTATTTCAAAAAAAATTAAGGTGGTATATTTTATATGGTATATAAAATACAAGGTACTATATTATACATCATAATTAGGTCAAATGAAAAAGGAAAAATAAGGATAGAGACAGAAAATGAACCCAGGAATGAGGCTAGACAAGAAATAATTATTGACAAGTCCTGTACACTTGCTACAGATGGCCTTTCATCTGACTCTTAAGCTTTCTAGTAGCCAGTACCATCCTAGCAAGGTTTAATTCAATAAAAACTTTTCTGCAGGGGGAGGAGGCTAATGACACTATCTAGATGGCATCTACAGTTCAAACCCAAGCTCTACCACTTACCAGCTATATTTGGTGGAATATAGGTTAGGCTTCTAAGACTCCACATATAAACACAGTGGCTCCAACAAAAGAGACATTTATTACTTGATTGTGGGATAGTCCAGTGAGGTGTTCCAGTGCTGATATCGTGACTTGACAGGGGCAAGAACCCAGTTTCCTTCTTTCTTCTTGTTCTGCCATCTCTAAGGGCTGCTTCACTGCATGACCAAATATCTTCTATATCATATCAGTTGAGAAGGATGAAAGAAAGGAAAATGAAGGATACAACCCTGTCCTTTAAGGCCAGGACCTGAGAGTCACATATATCACTTTTATTTATATACCATTTCAGAATTTAATCCTGTGGTCACATCTGGCAGATGAGTTAGGGAAGTATAGTTTTTATCTGGGGCCCTCCTGTGCCCAGATAAATCTTTAGTTCTTTTTCTAAAAGAAAAATGAGTGTATATTGGATTACAACTGGTATTCTCTGCTATATTATCTGTGTTACATCAAACAACTTCTCTGATAGTCATTTTTTTTAGCTAAAATGTGAAGATGATAATAAACCTGTACTATGTGAAGTACTATGTAAATGTCCAAGGCCACTTAGCTAGTAACAGAGCTGGGGTTTAAATCCAAGTAGCCTGGCTCAGAGTTGAAGTACTTAATCACTATGAAGTGCTGCCTCATTGATCATTTTTGAATGGTGATATTATTGGGCATAGAGGACACTTGGGATTATCAAGGATGGGTACTTGCAAAGAAGTACAATTTATGTCACTACTGTAGGTGGAAATAAAGGAAAATAGGGAAAGGAAATTTCAAGGAGATGACCCAGCATGAACAAAGGCCCAAAGACCTAAAACTTCAAGTAATTTGGTATTGTTGGAACATGAAATAAAAATAGCAGTGGTCAGAGATGTGATTGGAGGCAGACAGGGGCCAGGTCCCAAAAGGACTAAACTCTGTCTAGTTGAAGAGTTTGGAATGTTTGGCATTGTTCCTACAGGCTTGGGAAAGCATTGCTTAAAAGTAGAGTAGTATTATGGATAGACTTACATTCAGGAGGCATTATCTTGTCTGTGGTGTGAAGGATAGATTACAAAGAGAGAGGGTAGTGCCATTATCAGAGCAATAAATAACTGTAGTCTGAGTCAGGGTGGTGGGAAGAGGAACAGGGAGGGAAAAGCATAGGACTGAGTGATTGGAAGTGGAAAATGTGGGAGAGGAAGATGTCTGAATTCTGGATTTCTGACTCGGCTGACTGGATGGATGGGGCTGTCCTTCATAAATATAAGAAATACAGAATGGAAAAGGTTGGGAGAAGATGGAAAAAAAACTTGATTTGCTGCAGGTTGGACTTCAGATTCCTGAAGGATATCCAGAAAGCAGTATTTATGAAGTAGTTGGAGTAAAGTAAGGAGTAGCAAACTTTACTCAAAGAAAATATTTATGGTAAATATTTTAGGCTGTGCAGGTCATAGAAATCTTTCACAACTATTCAACTCCACCTTTGTATTGGGAAAGCAGCCATAGACAACATGTAAACAAATGAATATTCCAATAAAACTCTGTTAACAAAGCAGGGAGCAGGCCTATGGGCTGCAATTTCTTTTTTTTTTTTTTTTAAAGATTTTATTTATTTATTCATGAGAGACAGAGAGAGAGAGAGAGAGAGAGGCAGAGGGAGAAGCAGGCTCCCGAGGAGCAGGGAGCCTGACGCGGGACCCGATCCCAGGACCCTGGGATCATGACCTGAGCCGAAGGCAGACGCTTAACCATCTGAGCCACCCAGGCGCCCGCGGGCTGCAATTTCTTGACTCTTGGTCTAAAACCCAAATTTCATTAATTAATTAATTGATTGATTGATATTCAATCAACCAATATGTATTGAGTACCCACTATTTGCCAGGTACTATTTTAGGTCCTGGAGATACAGCCCTCATGGAATTTACATTCTGAAGGAAGTAGAAAAACAATATTCAAAATAAGTAAAATACATAGTGTGTTAGATGGTAATGAGCATTAAGAAGAAAAATAAAGCAGAGAAGGGGAATAGGAAGGGTTGGAAAGTGGTTTTGTAATTTTAAAATACAGTAAGTCCTCACTAAAAGGACAAATTTTGAGCAGAGATCTATAGGAAATAAAGGAGTGATTTCATTCAGCTATCTGAGGGAAAAGCATTCTAGGCTGAGAAAATGGTAAGCACAATATCCCTGAAGCAGAAGTGTGTCTATCATGTTCAAAGTACAAAAAGGAGGCTAGATTAGCTAAAAAGGATTAAACAAACAAACAAACAAACAAACGAAAAAGAAAGAAATATAAGAAGATGGATTCAGAAAGAAAATAGAGAAAGCTGAGTAGATTCTATAGGTCCTTAGAATCCATTGGAAGGACTTGACTTCGCTGTATCTGAGTAAGATAAAAGGGAGGTTTTTAAGAGAAATAACACAATTTGATTTATGTTTAACAGGACTATTCTGGATGCTGTGTAGAAATAAGGGTAGAAGGAAGGAGATTAATTAGGAAGCTGTTTTAATAATGCAATCAAAAAATAGTTGTACCTTGGATGAGGGTAGTAATAGTGGAGATGGTAAGAAGTGGTCAGATTCTGAATGTATTTTGAAGTCAGAGCCAACAGTATTTGCTGACAAATGACAGGTGGAATGTAGAAGAAAGGAGTCATGGGTAACTTCAGGGTTTTTGTTTTTGTTTTTTATCTGAGCAATTGGAAGGATGAAGTTGCCATTTACTGAGCTATGTAAGAATGAGGGAGGAGCAGATTTGAAAGAAAAAAGGAGCAGAAGTTCAGCCTATGAGACATCTGAGATCAGAGAAGAAAACAGGATTAGAGAAATAGAGTTGGCCTTCAACAGCATAGAGTTGGTGTTTAAGACAATGTGAATGAATATTCTGGCCTAATGAACACTTTTGTGAGAGAATAAATGTTAGACCAAAAATTGAAAACTAGGGAGTGCCAGTGTTTGAAGGGCCAATGGAAGAGATTACAAAACAGATTGAGAAGGATTGATCAATGACAGATCTAGGAGATAGGGGAGCCACAGAGCCCTGGAAATGAGAGAGTCTTAGGAAGGAAAGAGTAGACAGTAGTTACAATTTCTCAAGACATGTTATGTTGGACAAGCACTGAAAAGTACCTACTGCTTTACATATAAATTTTTTTTAAATATAAGCAATATCTATACATGGCAAAAATACAAACCATAAAGAATAAAACACATTTCTATCCTTTACCTGTGTTCAACTCCTAATTCCAATCCTCATTTCAAGAGTTTCTGGTCATTTTGGCAAAGGAAAAAAGTGCGTATATACACATAGATGTGCATATAAAATATTTGACATATTTTATATGCATATATTATTCTTCTACTTAGTACAGCTAAAATCTCTGGACATTATATATAAAAATAACACAAGAAGACTCTGAAATATAGAAGGTGGACCAGACTGGCTAAGGACCTTAGGACCTGAGGAATGACATGGCCACAAGTCACCTGGATTTTGTTTTTGCCTCATCTCCCAGATTGGGTGCGGTCAAAAAAGGTATCAACAAAAGTCTACTCTCTCTAGCCAAAGGACCTGGAAAGGAACAGCCCTACAACACAGAAAAATTTTAGATAGTAACCTCTGTACTCCAGCAAAATAGCACAGAAAAGAAATGCAGCCCCACCCCCACCCCTTCCAGCAAATACTGAGTGGAGAAGCTAGATTTTTACCTTTGCCAGGCTGTAACAAGCACCTGAGCCTCTCTCCCCCCACTTCATGCAGTGTTGTCAAGAAGGCCAAGTGGGGAGCCAGAATTTCATCCTCACCTGGTGGTAATGAGACACCATCTTCCACTCTCAGTGGTGTCAGTGGAGACCACATGAAGCACCTAGACACCCATGCCTATTTGGCATTGGAGTAGCATCAGAGGAGGCTTGGTAGAAATACAGGACTTTCACCACCACTCAGTGGTAATAAGTCTAGCACACTATAGTGTCAGTGGAGAGGAGACCATTTGGGGAACAGTAACGAGACACTCCTCCCCCTCTGGCCACAGTGGTATCATCAGAGGCATAGTGAGAAGTCTGAAATCCTACTCCTGCCTAGCAGTAACAAGAAGTTCTTACCTTCCACTGAGATGTCAATGGAGGCCAAGTGGAAAACCTGGACTTTCACTCTATCCTGGCAGAAATGAGGCAGTGCTCCTCCTATGTTAGAGTGGCAGTGCCAGAGGAGGCCTGCTATAACAGAAGATATAAGTAAGAACAAGACTCACATAGTACCCAAAATGTGCAGGCTTCAGTTGAAAATCATTTGTCAAAATCATACCAAGATGATTCATCACAACATGAATGAGAAAAGATCATCAAGAGAAACCAACACCAAGATGACACAGATGTTAATGATCTGACAAGAATTTTAAAGTAGCCATTATAAAAATGCTTTAATGAGCTATTAGGAATACATTTGAAAGAAAAAAAATAGAGAATCTCAGCAAAGTAATAGAAAGTTTCTGCAAAGAAATACAGATTCGGCAAATAAATAGAACATATCAAGAAAAACCAAGTAAAAATTATAGAACTGCAAAATGCAATAAATGAAACTTAAAAATCCAATGGATGGGCTAACAATAGAATGGAGAGGACAGGGGAAAGAGACTGAACTTTTAGAGTAACAGAAATTATGCAATCCAAACAACAGAAAACTAAGAGAAATTGTTGCCAGCAGACCTCTCCTAAAAGAATGGCTAAAGTAAGTTCTCTAAACAAAAAAGACACAATAAAAGAAGGAATCTTGGAATATTGGGAAGGAAAAATGAACAAATAGAAAAAGCAAATATTTGGGTAAATTTAATAGACTTTCCTTTTCCTCTTGAGTTTTCTCAGTGATGTTTGATGGTTAAAGCAAATTATTTTTTAGCTTTATTGAGATAAAACAAAATTTACAATATGATCTGATGTGATTCTCAATGTATGTGAAAGAAATGTTTAAGACACATTATAAAAGGGGGAGCATAAAGAACATTAGAGGGAGGTAAGGTTTGTGCATTTCAGCAAACAGGTAAAATGTTGAAACCAGTAGCCTGTGGTGACTCATATATGTACAGTGTAATACCCGAAACAACCACTAAAAATCTATACAAAGGGATACACTCAGAAGCACTATAGATAAATCAAACTGGAATTATAAAAAGTGCTCAAGAAGACATAGAAATCCTAAATGTTTATATAATAAACAACAAAACTTCAAAAGACATGAAACAAAAATTTGTGGAGCTGAAAGGAAAAATAGAAAAATCCACAGTTATACTCAAAGACTTTAACAGCCCTCTCTCAGAACCTTCTTGCACTGTTGGTGGGAATGCAAGCTGGTGCAGCCACTGTGGAAAACAGTATGGAGGTTCCTCAAAAAGTTAAAGATAGGGGCAACTTGGTGGCTCAGTGGGTTAAGCATCTGCCTTTGGTTCAGGTCATGATCTCAGGGTCCTGGGATCGAGCCCTGTGTCAGGGCTCCCTGCTCAGCAGGGAGTCTGCTTCCCCCTCTTCCTTTGCCCCTCTCCCCTGCTCATGTTCTCTCTCTCTCTCTCATGCTCTCTCTCTTGTGCTGTCTCTCTCAAATGAATAAATAATTTTTTTTAAATGTTAAAAATAGAACTACCTTAGGACCCCGCAATTGCACTACTAGGTATATACCCAAAGGATACAAAAACATAGATTCAAAGGGGCAATCCTCTTAGAGCATTGAGAAAGAAAACCAGAGAGTAGACATAAATTGCCAGTATGAGGAAAAAGGAGAGGACAAGTAGTATCATACTAATCCTGTAGATCTGAAAATGATAATAAGGGAATAATATAAACAATTCTATGTACACAAATTTGACAACTTAAGATCAAACAGGCCAGTTCTTTAAAAAGTACAGACTACCAAAACTCACTTGACATGAAATAGATTATTTGAATAGCCCTAAAACTATTAAGAATATTCAGTTCATAATTAAATAGCATCTGAGGAAGAAATCTTTAGACCCAGATGATTGTACTAGAGAATTCTACCAACTGTTTAAAGAAAATTTAAGACCAATTCTAACCATTCTCTTTTAGAAAATAGAATGGGAGGAAACACTTCCAACTCATTGTATGAAGGCAGTATTTCCCTGATACCAAAACCAGAAAAAAGTACAAAAAAAAGAGAAAACTATAGACCAATATCCCTCATAAATTAAGTGCGAAAATCATACAAAATGTTACAGATAGATATATATATATATATTATAGTTTTACATTTAAATGTATAATCATTTTGAGCTATGTGAAGTTTAGGTTATACATATATTTTTTATAATATGTGAGGTTTAGGTTTATATGAATATATATTTATATAAATATATTATTTTATATATATACATATGTATGTATATATATTATGCTCAAGTGGGATTTATTCCAGGAATGTAAGGTGGCTGAATTGATTTGAAAATCAATCAGTATAATCTACCATATTAACAGGGTAAGAAGCAAAATCATATGATCATACCTATTTATGCAGAATAAGTATTTGAAGAAATCAACATATATTCATAAAAAACAAACTAAAACTCAGCAAATTAGGGATAGGGGACAATTATCCCAACTTGGTAAAGAACATCTACAAAAATAAATAAATAAATAAAACCTATAGCTAACATCAGACTTTATGTTGAGATATTGAATGCTTTCTTTTTAAGATTAGAATAACACAAGAATGCTTTTTCTCACCACTACTATACACCATAGTAATAGAATTTCTACCCTGTGCAATTTGGCAAGAAAAGAAGATAAAACACATACAGGTCAGAAAGGAAGAAATACAACTTTCTCTATTTGCTGATGGCATGACTGTCTACATAGAAAATCATAAAGAATCTATTAAGAAAACCTCCTACAACTAATAAAGGAGTTTAACAAGGTTACAGGATTCAAGGCCAACATGCAAAGCTCAATTGCATTTTTATATACTAGCAGTGAATGTGTGGAAAATGAATTAAAAATAGAATACAATTTACAAACTCTCAAAAACAAGTGAAATACGTAGCTATAAGTCTAATAAAACATTTATAGGATTTATATGCTGAAAATACAAAATGCTGATGAAAGAAGTAAAAGAAGATGCAAGTAAATTGAGAGACATCTTGTGCTCATGGAGTGGAAGACTCAATGTAATGAAGATGTCAGTTCTTTCCAAACTGATATATAAGTTTAAGGTAATTGATATCAAAATCTCAGCAAAATATTTTATAGATAGAGGGACGCCTGTGTGGCTCAGTTGGTTAAGCATTTGCCTTCGGCTCAGGTCATGATCCCAGGGTACTGGGATCAAATCCCGCATTGGGCTCCTTGCTCAGCGGGGAGCCTGCTTCTCCTTTTGCCTGCTGCTCCCTCTGCTTGTACTCTCTCTCTCTGACAAATAAGTAAATAAAATCTTAAAAAAAGTATTTTGTAGATGGAGACAAGATTATACTAAAATATATATGGAAAAACAAAGGAACTAGCAGAGCTAACACAGTTTTGACAATAAAGAATAAATTGGGAGGTATTATATTAATTCTCACTGTATTGCTGCAGTAAGCAAGACAGTGTGAGACTGGCAGATGGATAAACACAGATCAGTGGAAGAGAACGGAGAATCCACAAATAGCCTCACAAAGTACATCCAAATTGTTTTTGAAAAAGATACAAAAGTATATCAAAGGAGGAAGGATGGTCCTTTCAACAAATGGTTGCAATTGCATATCTATAGGCAACAAAAGTAAACTTCAACCTAAACCTCACATATTATATAAAAATTAGCTCAAAATGATTATACATTTAAATGTAAAACTATAAAACTTTTAGAAGATACATGGGAGAAAATCTTTGGAGCCTATTGAAGTCTTACTGAAGAGCTTTTAGACATGACAACCACAAGCACAAACCATTAAAGAAATCAATAAATTGGACTTCATCAAAATTAAAAACTTCTGCTCTATGAATGACCTTATTAAAAAGATGAAAAAACAAGCTACCAATGTAGAGAAAATATTTGCAAACCATATACTTGATAAAGGACTCATATCTAGAATATATAAAGAACTCTCAAAACTCAATAGTAAAAATCAAACAATCCAATTAGAAAATGAGCAAAAGACATGAAAAAGATGTGTGGTTGACAAATAAGCACATGAAAAGATGTTTAAGATCACGAGGCATTGGGGAAATGTAAATTAAGATCACAATGAGATATCACTGCATACCTATTAGAACAATCAAAAATAGTGATAACACCAAATGCTGATCAGAGTACACAAAAATTAGATCTCTCATATACTTCTGGTGGGAACATAAAATGGTATAGCTACTCTAAAAAAGTTTGCAGGTTCTTAAAAAGAAACTTAAACATGTACTTATTATATAAATCATCATTTACACTCCTGAGCATTTACCCCGCAGAAATAATAACATGTCCACACAAAATCTCTACAGGTATTTTAATAGCAGCTTTATTTGTAAACAATAGCCAAAGAATGGATACAACTTAGATGTCCTTCAGTGGGTGAATGGTTAAACAAATTGCAGTAATTAATACAATAGAATACTACTCAGCAATAAAAAGGAATGAATTATTGGTATACACAACAACTGGTATGGGTCTCAAGGGCATTTTGCTGGTGAAAAAGCCTATCTCAAAAGGTTACATACCCTATAATTCCATTTGTATAATATTCTCAAAATGCCAAAATTATAGAGATGAAAACGTATTAGTGGTTGCCAGTGTTTAGTGATGGTGGGGACAAAGAGTGGTGGGTGTGACTAAACAGGGTAGCATTAGGGAGATCTTTGAGATGATGAAATAGTATCTTGATTGTGATTTTGGTTACATGTGATAAGATGGCATAGCATTATATACACATTTTGCCAATATTCTCCAGTTTTTGATATTATACTGTAGTTATGTAAAATGTCACCTTGTTGGGAGAAACTGGGTAAGAGGTATGTGCAACCTCTCTGCACTGTCTTTGCAACATCCTGTGAACCTGTAATTATTTCAAAATAAAAAGTTAGAAAATGTAAATCAGTTCAAATTTTTCTTATTGGTTACATGTGGGAATAATATTTTGGACATAAGTCGTTTAATAATATATATTATACAAATTTTTTAAATGAGGAGGATCTCAATATGCTCATATGGAATTATTTCCATTATATACTTTTAAATTAAAACAGCTTAGTGCAAAAATGTGTCTATAATATACTACCCTTTAAGTAAGAAAGGAGATATAAGAAAATAGAAATGTGTCTTCACATTGTGTAAAGTTTTACAGGACAGGTAAACCAGAACCTAATGAATTGGTTACCTGTAGGCATTTGGTGAGTATATGTTGGTAAGAATGGGATAATGACAATGGTTTGGTAGGGACGAGAGAGGAGCAACTCTTTGAGCATACTTTTTTTTTTTTTCTTTTTGCATAGGTCTGACTTACAGAATCGTAGTAACATTTCATGTACTCTAACTAAATAAAATCAACCAGGTTGGGGGAAGAACCTAAAGTGAAGTACACATAGTAACAAATTAACCTTATATTACAAATCCATAATAGCCGTATTGAAGAGGATGGGACAGAAAGAACTAACAACAGTAATTTGGAAAACAGTATTTTTACTCTGTATTTTAAGACAAAGACAAAAAGAACTGTACACAGGGGTGCCTGGGTGGCTCAGTCATTAAGCTTCTGCCTTTGGCTCAGGTCATGATCTCACGGTCCTGGGATTGAGCCCTGCATGGGGCTCCCTGCTCCGCGGGAAGCCTGCTTCTCCCTCTCCCACTCCCCCTGCTTGTGTTCCCTCACTTGCTGTGTCTCTCTCTGTCAAATAAATAAAATCTTTAAAAAAAAGAAAGAACTATACACAAACAGCATACTCTAGTTGGTAAATTTATTGCTCACAGTTGGTATGGGCTAGCAATTCTGAAACTAATGTGCTTATATTCTAGGATTAAATAAATAAATATGTTATGAATAGGGAAGCCTGGGTGGCTCAGTCAGTTAAATGTCTGCCTTCGGCTCAGGTCATGATCTCAGGGTCCTGGGATCAAGTCCCACATCAGGCTCCCTGCTCAGCAGGGAGTCTGCTTCTCCCTCTGCCTCTGCCTGCAGCTCTCCCTGCTTGTGCACTTGCTCTCTCTCTCTCTCCCCCTCTGACAAATAAATAAATAAAATCTTTTTTTAAAAAGTATGTTATGACTATTGAAAATTAAATTTATTGCTACTGAAGATGGACATTAAACATAAACAAAGGGCGGAGGTTACAGTGATTACTGTGGTATTTGATTAGAATGGAAAGAATCAATGTGAATTCATTTTTTAAAAAAATACAGATAGATACAGAAGGAAATATGGATTAGTATGTATCTGTGTCTGTCTGCTGAGAGGGCCTAGAAGCAGTGCCACTCTAGTACCAGTGAGCACACTTAACAGCCAGATCTTGGTTTCTAAATACCATTCGCCAATAAAATAACCAGGACTTCTTAGAGAAATAGCTGATTCCAGATCTGGAGCATGGAAAATACAAGATGAGATTAGAATGTCTTGTGATGCCAGAAAATAAGGAAAAGCTAAAAAATAATTACAAGGACATGATGAAAGGACACAGGAGCCAACATGAAATTGATCCCAATGGTCAAAGTGAGAATATTTGAGCAACGAAATAATGTTATTATTGAATTACAAGCCATAGAATAAAGTAAATATATATGATTTCATACTGATAGAAACAAACACACAGGAGGGAGAATTAACAGCTCTTTCTTACCATAGAATTTTATATAACAAATTAGAATGAATAAGAAAAAATAGAAAATCACTACAGTAAATAGCACAGTGTTTGCAGGAAAGAACCATTAACAGAACTAAAATTGGTGGATAAAATTATGGCCAGAATCAGGATATCTGCATGTGATGTGGGAAAGACATTATTAGGGTTCGAAGCCAACGGCCAAGAAAGAATTCTTGAGAGGTCTTTGGTGCAAAAAGGTGGTTTTATTAAAGCATGGGGACAGGACCCGTGGGCAGAAAGAGCTGTAATGGGGTCATGAGGAGTGGCCCATTATATACTTCCAAGTAGGGAGGGGGTTAGGGATAGTGTAAGTCTCTAAGAAATTTTGGAAGCAAGGTTTCCAGGACCTTGAGGGGGCTAGCTATTGTTGGGAAAAGGTCATTTATTACCATCTAATAAAACCTCAGTCATGAGACCCTTCAGATGTATCTCGGTGGGCCATAGGCTTGGGGGATGATAGCCAACGTGTATCTTGGAGGGTTTAGAGATAAAGGAAGTTTCTAAAGGAATTTTTATATGTTAAAGTAGACTTACAGGATCCTGGGGGGCGGGGGTGGGGGCGGTCAGGCTAGGGTTGCCTTTAGCCCTTAGCAAAGTATGAACACTGAGGCAGTTGAGTCCCTAGAGGAAGGTTACTCTGCCTGTTTCAGGGACTTGTCAATGGGCTGTAGGTAGTAAGGAAATTTAATAATTTTTCTTCTGCCTCTGTTTCCCACATCACATGGTCTCAAAATATCTCTCTGCAAGATACTTATTAATGAGAAGTGGGGAAATAGTATTTTTATGGTGGAAAGTCTGGTATCACCTGTAATAAGATATATTAACATCTTGTATCATTAATATGATGCACTGAGAGGGGTACAGCATCGCTTCCTCTCTAAAAATGCATAGCCTAAATCTAATCATGAGACAATATCATAAAACCCCACATTGCCTGAATCCTACAAAATAACTGCCCAGTTGTATGCACTTTTTCCATGTAAGGTGACCTTTTTACAGGTTCTGAGGATTAGGATGTGGACATTTTGGGGGGTCATTATTCTGTCTGCTACAGTTCGCCCTCTGGCCCCAAAAGATTTACATCCATCCCACATACAAAATACAACCAAACTATTCCAAGTTCCCCCAAAATCTCAACTGATAATGGCATCAATACAAGTCTAAAACCTTATCTAATTATTATCTGCTCAAAAGTCACAAATTTCTTAATCTAAATTATCTAAACTACATATGGGTGAGTCTCTTGTTATAATTCATCCTAGGGTGAAATTTCTTACCATCTGTTCACCAATGAATCTAGAAAACAAGTAATTTGCTCCCAAAATATAGTGGTAGGACAGATACAAGATAACAGTTATAGATATTCCCATTACAAAGGGGAGAAAATGGAAGGAAAAATGAGCCACCAATACCTAGCAATTTTGAAATCCAACTGGGCAATTTTTTTTTTTTTTTTTAGGTTTCAAGGCCTGTAATAATCCTCTGTGAATGTGGCTCAATCCTTTGGGCTTGCAGCTCCACCCTCTGAGTTTTCCTTCCTTTTTCATGAAAAGTAGCATATGTTTGAAGCTGAGTAGTTTCATTAGCCTATGTCCTGCTTGTGGAATTTTGAGGGTCTGAGCCTTCTTTCGTTTCATCTACTCTCTGTCCCTTTGAGGCCAAGCTGGCAGTGTTTATGTTGGTATAAGTATCCTCAAAATCTTGTGGGTCCCCCAGGTATGTCATTGAGATTCATTCTACTAGAAAAGAAGTTTCTCCACAATTCTTTCCTAAATAATCCTTTTAGCCATACCAACTCTAATTTTGGCTTTTACTGTGATAGCTAAGGGGATTCGTGAGTCATATGCATAGTCTCTTTAAAGAGCCCCCTGTGTAACTACTGTGCTCTTTTGATCCTTCTGAGTCACTAGCAAAAGGCTATCTAGCCATATCCTTGGCTTTCTCTCTAGAAGATGCTTTTCTGACAGTGTATCTCCTAATTTTAGAATCTTTTGCAATCTGTACAGGCTGTGAATTTCCTACATTATCTGGTCCTAGAAGACCTACTCCCCTTTTGCTTAACAGTTCTTTTCTTAATTTATGTCTTTGCTCTCATGTTTTAGTATAAACAGCAAGAAGAAACCGGGCTATGTCTTTGATACTTTGCTTGCAAAACTCTTCAGCTAAATAACTAAGTTCACTGTTTACAAGTTCTGCTTCCCACCTTACTGTAGGACACAACTCAGCTAAGTTTTCCACCACTATATAGCAAAATCCCTTTTCCTCCAGTTTCTAATAACATGTTTGTCATTTCCTTCTGAACCCTCAGCAGCAGCATCTTTAACATCCATAATTCTACCAATAGTCTGTTTATAACAATTTCAGTGTTCTCTAATATACATTTTCTCTGTTGTGCTCCTCACTTCCTTCTGAGCCTTCACTAGCAGAATTGTTAATATGCACATTTCTAACAATTTGTTCAAGGCAGTCTAAGCTGTTTCTATCATTCCGATCACTGCCCAATTACAAAGCCACTTCCACAATTTTATTAAAATTTAGACTTCCACAATTTTTAAGTATTTTGTGTACAGCACACCACTTCCAGGTTCCAAAATTTATATTAATTTCCTATTGTTGCTGTAAAAAATTACCACAAACTTTGTGGCTTAAAACAAGTCAAATGTATTATCTTAACAAGTTACCACAAACTTTGTGGCTTAAAACAAGTCAAATGCATTATCTTAACAAGTATGGAAGCCAGAAGTATAAAATCATTTGGCAATGCTACATCTCTCTCTCTTAGCCCTTTCCAGCTTCTAGAAGCCTCCTGCATTCCTTGGTTTGTGCCCCTTCCTTTATCTTCAAAGTGTAGCATCTTCAACTTAATCAATCAATCTCTGTCTCTTTGTCTCTCTTTCTCACTCCCTTACTCACCAACTCACCTTTGCTTCTGTTATCACATTACCTTATCCCTCTGACCCTCCTGCCTCCCACTTATAAGGACCCTTGTGATTATAGTGGTTTTACCCAGATAATCCAAGATAATCTTCCCATCTCAAAATCCTTGCCTTAATCATATCTGCAAAGTCTCTTTTGCCATGTAAGGTAACATAATAACAGGATCTGGGGATTAACACATGAACATCTTGGTATCATTATTCTGTCACACCAGTACTCTTCAAAAGTGTTATGGTCATGAAAGACAAAGAAAGATTAAGGAATTATCACAGACTGGAGGAGACTAAAGTGACATGACAATTTAATGCTACATGGGATCCTGGACTGCATCTTAAACCAGAAAAAAAAAAAAGACATTAATGTGAAAACTGACAAAATTCAAACAAAATTTGTGATTAGTTAATATTATCAGTCAATATTAGTTTTCTTATTTTGATAATTGCATTATGATTATGTAAGATGTTAATGTTAGGGGAATCTGGGTGAAAGTTATATGGAAACTCTGTTCTATTTTTGCAATTTTCCTGTAAGTCTAAAATCACTGCAAAATAAAAAGAAAAACACTTTTATTGATATATACTGGCACCATCGTTATTTGGTCTATTCACATTCTCAATAAACTAGGATATTACTGAATGTTTTAATGCTATCCAGATTGTAAATGAATAATTATATTTCATTGTTTTCAATAAATTTTTGAAATTATGAATGAGATTGGTTATCTTTTCATATGTTTATTGGTTATATTAATTTGCTAGGACTGTAATGACAAAATGCTACATACTGAGTGGCTTAAACAACAGAAATTCCATCTTGAAGATGGAAGTCCAAAATCAAGGTGCTGGCAGGGTGGTTTCTTCTGAGACCTTTCTCCTTGGCTTGCAAATGGATCCCTTCTCACTCTGTCCTCATGTAGTCTTTTATCTGTGTGTGTGCCTCCTTGGAGTCTCTTCCTCTTCTTATAAGGCCACCAGTAATATTGGATTAGGGCTCCACCTTTATGACCTCATTTAACCCTAATTAGCTTTTAAAGGCCCTATCTCCAAATACAGTCACACTGGGGTTAAAGTCTTCAAAATATGAATGGGAGGTCACATTTCGGTCCATAACAGCTATCTATTTTAGTTGAGAGATGGGGGTGGCAGATTGTTTTTACTGGGTTGAAATTTGGATGTGTGCCTATTATTCTTGTACACCCATTTAATCTTTAGTCACTAAAAACTTCACTTCAGGATAGTGATTACTTCTGTGAGAAGAAAGGCAGTGCAGTTGCTGAGGATTATTAATCTTAAAATGAGTGGTAGTTACACAGGTTTTTGTTATAATATTTTTAATCTCATATCTATCTGAAATATTTCATAATAAATTATTTTTAAATATTTAGTGGGAGGTGAGGAAATAAACATTAAGTAACTTAGTTGTAAAAGGAAAAAAAATTGGAGACAGTGGCTAAAGAGACATTGATTCAAGAGATAATCTTTTTAAAACTGATAAACCTGTACATGTTTATAAACCAGGGTGAGTAGAATTAGTATGATAGAAGCGATTAAAGATCCAAGTGAGAGAGAGAGTAATTGATGGAGGGAGGTCCCTAAGGAGCTTTGAGCAAATGGCCTCCAGATTACTGCAAGAAGGATTGCTTTGGATGACCTTTTAGGAAGGCAGGGATTATGAGGAAGCAGTGTCTGTGAAAACTGAGGAAGATAATGATTGCTGTACTCCATTTTCTCAAATACAATGCAAGTTTATCTTATCTGCTGAGAGTAAGGGAAAATGGGTGTAGGGCTGGAGGCTTGAAGTGAGTAAGAGAAGGTTTAGAACAGTCTATGAAGGGAATGGAGAAAGCTGGCCAAGGACATGTTACAGGGCTGTTAGGAAATTGCACACCATAAATCTAGAGTGGTACCATCCTTGGTGGAGCTTTACTTTCCCACCCAGCACTGCTCAAAAGCCAGTGTGTACAATTAGAAAAGACTGATTATGTGCTGCCTTCAGGTGTTTTTAAGGAAGTGCAGAAAATGAACAAAGACCAAAAATTCTGAGGTAGTTATTTATTATTCCACCATTTAGACCAATCTGAGAAGGAGGGGAAGGAAATGAGGGATTTGGTAAACTGACCAGGAATAGAGAGAGCGAAAGCATGAGATTGCTAGAAGGATAAGAAGTTGTCATCAAAGTTGGATACTAGCATTTATTTTTCTTTTCTTTTCTTTTCTTTTTTTTTTTTTTTGAGCTCTATGTACAAATTTAATGTAAGGTTTCCATTCAGGTGCAATAAGGTTATTTACCCAATACACTTAACAAAGGTGTGAGTGCTAGTGTAATTTAGATAGATATAAGGAATGCACTAACTTTATGAGCAAATTTATCATTCCTTTTTTTGTGTTTTGATTTTTATGTGTGGGAAATTATATTGACTGATTTCAGGTGATTTGTGCTTCATTTCAAGTTTTTATTTAAATTCTAGTTAGCTTAACATATAGGGTGATACTGGTTTCAGGAGCAAAATTCAGTGATTCATCACTTACATATAACATCCAGCGCTCATCACAACAAGTGCCCTCCTTAATACCTATGATCCATTTATCCCATCCCCCACCTACCTCCCTCCATCAACTCTCAGTTTGTTCTCTATAGTTAAGAGTCTCTTATGGTTTGCTTCCCTCTCTTCTTTTTTAATCCCCTCCCCTATGTTCATCTGTTTTGTTTCTTAAATTCCACATAAGTGAAATCATATGGTATTTGTCTTTCTCTGACTGACTTACTTCATTTAGCATAATACACTCTAGCTCCATCCATGTCATTGCAAATGGCAGGATTTCATTCTTTTTGATGGCTGGGTTATATTCCTGTGTGTGTGTACACACATCTTCTTTACCCATTCATCAGTCAATGGACATTTGTGTGCTTTCCATAATTTGACTATTGTTGATAACGCTGCTAAAAACAGGGTGCATGTGCCCCTTTGAATCAATATTTTTATATCCTTCAGATAAATATCTAGTAGTTCAATTGCTGCATCGTAGGGTAGTTCTATTTTTAACTTTTTGAGAAACCTCCATACTGTTTTCCAGAGTGGCTGTACCGTTTGCGTTCCCACCAACAGTGTAAGAGGGTTCCCCTTTCTCTGCATCCTCACCAACACCTGCTGTTTCCTGTGTTGTTCATTTTAGCCATTCTGACAGGTAGGAGGTGGTACCTCATCATGGTTTGGATTTGTATTTCCCTGATGATGAGTGATAGTGAGCTATCTTTTCATGTATCTGTTAGCCATCTATTTGTCTTCTTTGGGAAAAATGTCCATTCATGTCCTCTGCTATTTCTTAACTGGATTATTTGGGGTTTTGGGGGGGTTGAGTTTGATGAGTTCTTTATAGATTTTGGATACTAACCCTTTACCAGATATGTCATTTGCACATATCTTCTCCCATTCTGTAAGTTGTCTTTTAGTTTTGTTGATTGTTTTCTTTGCTGTACAGAAGCTTTTAATTTGGTGAAGTCCCAATAGTTCATTTTTGCTTTTGTTTCCCTTGCCTCCAGAAATGCTAGTATTTTAAATGTCAAAGATGAAGCAAGTTTCTAGGTGATGACAAAAAGGTATTAGCTGATACATATAAGGTCCTTACTATGTGCCAAACACTGTTTGAAGCACTTTACACATGTTAGGAAATTTACACCTAATTTCACATAAGAAAAATACAAGGCACAGAGTAGTTGTGACTTGTCCAGGGTCACAGAGTGAGTAAGTACTGGAGATCAGATTTGGAACCAGGCAGTTCAGATCTTTACTCTACCGCTTCAAGATCTTTGTTACATTCAGAAAAATAGGTGCCTGAAATGGAGGTGAAGGTCACTGGCGATGAAAAGACCATGGAACTTTTGAGTCAACAGTTGCTGAAGAGTCACCTACATAGACCATGACAAGTTGCATTAGAAGATATTCTTCTAATTTTAGCATTTGGTGGTCAGATCATGCATCTTGTATGCTTGGCTAAGTGGTCAGGTCTTTTATTTTGAAGGTAATAGGGAGACATGGAAGCTCATTGCATGATTCATTGCATTTTAAATGTTCTAATTAATTAACAAGTGGATAGAAGATTGACACAGTGTGCTTGGTCTCTCTTCATTAATCTAACAAAATAGGGGCTTTTGTATTGTTATTCTATATAATTTTTAGAGAAAATACCAACTTCAATTTATCAGAAATCCTTTTTTTGTGTGAATAACCTCAACCCCCACTGAGTTTATTAGTGTGATTTTGCTATGCTTTTGGCCAGCAAATCAAAAGTGTATTCTGTGGAGTGATTACAGTGTTGATAATCTGTTATCCCCGAGATCTAATAGGATCATTTCTACTAACCAATGGTCAGCTTTTGAGTGAAGTTGTTATACCTTGTAACCTGTAAATATGTGTTAAATGATTGAAGTTCTGACCTTTGTGTGATACCAGAGATGTACTCTGACCATGTTTTCCAAACAAAGACATGGTAACCAAGGATCTTTCCTGACTTATAAATGTATTTCATATGAAATATCTTTCATGGAGCTATGAAATGAAGTCCCAGTTTATTATACATTTATATTGAATTGCCTTTTTTAAAAAAGAGCAAAATGATGTGTGGGTGAGATTGTTTCAGAAATTCTGGACCTTATGTAGGTGTAACCTCATAGGATAGTTGCAAGGATTAAAAGAGATAATATATATGAGAACTGATGCTGCTCTACAAGTATCAGGGATTATATGTTCCTGCCAAGTTGTTCTGTTAATGGGATATGATTTTTCAGTTGACATATTATAATTTCAGTAATGTGTTTTTTCCATTTATACTTGCTCTTAGATAGAAAAGGGCTTAATCACATTGGTTTTAAGTTTCTCTGTCATTCCCTTCCTTCAGCCTCTCTTTTAAGAATATCCAGGTTTTGTGAATAAAATTTAAATGCATCAAAAGAATTGATACTTAAGGAGTCCATTCCTAAGTCTTTTTTAAAGAGTTTTTTAAACAATTTGAATAATCTTTTCTAAATTATTTTCTAAGTTGGTAGGTAAGTAAATGATTGGGGAAGATCTGCCTCTACTCTGATCCCTAGAACAACATCAGTCATTTTTAAGTTCTGTCTCTTCCCACCTCATTGAGCAGTATGTGTCGGGGTGCCCAAACCTGATGCTGCTGCTTTGAAACACAGGCAGTTTGGACTGATAGAGGAAGACTGACTTCAGTTTTCTGAACATTTTGTCTTAGGAAACTTTCAGGAAATACAGTGGAAGGGAGGTCAGCTCTTAGCAATTTAGTTTTGAGGACAGCAAGTTATTTCACTTCAGAGGACAAAATATAGGATCGATCCATTTGAATATTAATACTGGGAAAGGGACCTTGAAGACCTTCTGGTCTCAGCTCATCATTTAATTTAAGTCCCTTTATGCATGCTGCAGTCGTGGTAACAAATTTGCATTTCTCCAACTCCATTCCCAGTCATCTACTCTTTGGAACTTTAGCCCACGCTCACCCACCTACCTCCAAAGTTCTTCCCAACTAGTTTATAAAAGAACTCTGGTACCAGCCCCAAAGTCTTACCAGTTGTCTCACTTGTGCTTTGCAAATTCATCTTCTCAGTTATACGAGCTGGCATTTCCCTTTTACTACTCCTGAGATCATTATGTTGGAGCTAGGAACCAGCAAGTTTGTCTCTTTAGATTTAGATTTGTATTCAAGGAACATGAAATCAGGCTATGTGACCAGTGTGGGGCAATTACTTTTTATCTCACTTATTCCTTATTGTAACTGTGATTGATGGGTATTAGTGTTTTCATTTTTTTTTATTAGGCACTGAGTGTGGTCAGTGGCAAAGCTGAGACTTAAATCTAGGTCTATTAGTATAAGGCTGGACCTCAGGGAATGTGGATCCCTTTATGTGAGATGTTAAAAACAACAGCGAGTTTTGGTACTTATCTTTGTATCACTGATGTTGACTTAGCTTTTCTAACCTCCCTTGAGCTCTATCCACATTGCCAATCTCGTCCTTTTACTGGGTGAGAAGCTGCCTTTTAATCCTACAGAATCTTGCTTTACTGCTTTAAGTGCAGTGTTCTGGGAAAATAATTAATTATTTTCAAGATAATTAGAAAATCTATTATCAGGATATGTGAAAATGGATTTTATTCTTATTTCTAAATATGTATGGTTAGAAGCCATGGTTGAGGAAACTAAACAGTACAGTCTTTGCTACAGATCTATATGGCTGAGGGCAGTTCTTTCTGTAAATTGGCCAGAGAAAGCTGGGTTGTTCTTAGTGCAATTTGGGGGAACTCAGTTGGTGCCTAGTTCCCAAATGGCCAAATGGGAACTTGTCCAGGAAAAACTCTACATCGTAGCAATATAATGGATTTGGGAAAGCAAACAAGAGTCCCTTTTAAGGAACTACTCTGATTTATGTATCTTTTAGACACCCATTTAGCAACTCAGAGGAAACAAGACCCTTCTAGTTCTAGTCTGTTCCTCCTTTCTTTCTGAAATGTGGCTTCTGTGAATTTTGGTCTGCCACCAGAGGGCAGCAAGAGAATAGATGAATGTTTCCCTCCACCTCTGCTTTCTGGAATAATAGGTAGATACATGTTTTAAAATATAAGTAAATATAAATATAGATTTATGTTTTATCTATTTTAAAATATATCTCTGTGTGCCTAACTACATATATACCTATATGTGTACACACACACACATATGCATACGGAGAGAACAAGAGAATCTAATTAAGCCAGGTCTGTACTTCATTGTCATTAATTTCTGAAATGATAAAGTTAACCTAAAAGTTATTAAAAATAACATTTTGTTAACTTGTATGTGTGAAAACATTTTCAGTCTAATATGTAGTTAGCTGGGGATTTGGCAAACATTTTCAAATGAATCTTCAGAAAAAATATCTTTAAGTAGTGATTATTAAGAGCAAACTGTAACCTGAAGGAAAACATCTTTGAACAGAGAATTATTAAGATTGAGAAATTCAGATATGTTCATTAGTCATAGTGAATCTTTGAAAACATAACTTCAAGTTTTCAATTCTGGCTAAATCAAGATCACACACTTTCCAAAAGCCTAGTTGTCTTAGCTTTGAAGTGAGGTCGAGACCTGTTTGAAATGAATAAACATGTCCAAGCCTGATGAGATAGTGTGATAAGTGTAGAATGCAGCTGTGAGCTGGGGTTTACCCTTCAACCTTCAGAGAGCTGTAACATTCCCCATGAGTCACCCTTTTGATTCTTGTCACCCTAAGAATTATTCAAGATTCAGCAAAAGGTGGAAATGCCTTCTCCTTCCTTTTTCTTTCTTCAGCTGGCACTGAAACAATAACTGCAACAGCAAAAATGATAGCATTTATTGAGAGCTTGCTATGTGCCACGTACTGTGCTAAGCAGTTGACATTCAACATCTCATTGAATCCTTCCAACTTTTATGAGGTATTCCCTCCTTTTACTTGAGGTAAACTGAGACCTATAAGGGGCTAAATTTGTTGCAGAATACCAAAATCAAATATCTGTTTTTATTGTATTTTTGTAGTTTGCTTGCATATGTTTGTGCATGTGTGTGCTTGTTGAGAGAGAGAGAATGAGAGAGAGAGAGAGAGAATTATAGACTTTTGAGAATTTAAAAAGATCTCCATATACTTTTGCCTTTACTATTGTCCTTTGAGTGGTCTGAGTCTCAGGTTTGAAAATCAGAGCCTAAATAATACAGTAAGACTGGGGCCAGTGTGCTAGAGGGCCAGATGTGTACTTCGGCAGTTAGACTCGAAGCAGATTGAAGTTCCTAAGTCTGGTGGTACTGCCTATAGAAACTTCAAAAACCAGGAATCAGTGGAGGACCATTGGTGGGCTTTTTCTTTGTTCTGAGATTTTGGAACTGATGGCTGGAGCACTGCTACTTTCTTGGATTAAAACATCTTAAAATAACCCTGAAAATGCCAAGGCCAACTCTGTAGGCTTGCCAAATATCACAAAAGGTAAGTATATGATGGAAAGAATGGAAAAAATGCTTTGGAACCAGATGGCCCTGAGGTTGAATCCCAGCTCCATCCTTTGCTAGCTGGGTGGTCTTCAACAAGCTAGTCTACCTTCCTGAGCCCAGTTACCCTTACTTTAAAAATGGGGCTAATAATTAGACCTCTCTCACTCTGTTGTTGGGAGGATTCAATGAGATAAATATGTCAAGTACTTTGTAGATAGTATTGCCCACCAAATTTTAATACCTCCATTTGCCATATACTACTATCCCTTTACTGTATTGACAGGAAATTAACTTTATCTTAGTGATGACCTTCTTCCATAATCCTTTTCCCTTGGTGTCTATTAAGTCTTTGTAGCGAAATGGGCTTTCCTCAGTTGTTGTTAGACCATTGTTAATTATTGGTTGTTAAATGATACTAAAACTTCATTTCCCCAGCCTAAAAGCATCCTAAATAGTTCTAAAGGAAAACTTCATTTGAAATATGCCATTTCATTCTGAGTAGAAAACATAACCCATGCCAAGTAGATGGAGGTGTCCTTAGCAGAATCTGACTTTATTGTTTCTCTCCCTCAGTATTCTCTTCCCAAGTCAACTAGACAGGGGAATGAACTGACAGACAGAGTATAGATTATAGACCTATTAGATATAATCAGTGGGAGTATAAAAAAATTGTTTTATATAGGAAGTACTATGTTTTAAGGGGATAGAGTACCAGATTGAGGATTAGAATTGTTGGGATCTTGTCTCAGTTCTACCACCTACTAGCTTTGGAGCCTTGGGCAAATCACTTCCCCTGTTTGGACATTAGTTTTCACATAAGTATGATGTATGGGTAAGACTAGGTAGGATTCTAGAATGTTACATCTAGATGGGCCTTAAAGACTACGTGTTGAAGAGACCAAAGACAGAGCTGGTGACAGCCCTCTTTAAAAAATTGGCTCTTGGTAACAACAGACATGATATTTTCAAATTTCTGTGCATACTCTAAGAAAACGTGGTGACACACTTGATGTTTAAAGTGATCTCTGCCAAATGCTAAGAGCTCATTATTTTAACCCCATCACCACCTTTTTTCTAATGAAGTTCAGAGTACAGCTTTTGCTAATATAACCAAGGCCCAGAAAGCCCAACACAGCCTCAGCTAGAGTATAAATGGAGACTCAGTGGAAAGCTGGATTTCATCAAGGCCAAGTCTTGTAGCCTTGATTTATAAAAAGGCAAGATGCTTTTTGTACAATCTGATATTCGTAGCCCTGAAGCAGCATCTGGGAAGAATCCAGATAGTTGCTCAGTTTTGCCAAAATTTCCAAGAGTTGGAATGAATGTGGACCTCATGACAATTAGCAATTGAAAAATGATTGTCTTGTGTTAAATTTCTTCTTTATTTCACACCTAAAGACATGAAAGAGAAGAAACCAGAAGAGGGTTAATATGTGACCAGTCAGGCAAGAAGTTCATGAACCCTGTTCCCTGTGTAGATCCTTCTCTGGGTGTCCCTCAAAGCTCAACAAATTTTATCATCCAGTGTTAGCCCTCAGGAGCCTTTAGAAGAACTCCCAGGAGTTGGACTCCTGACTATAACCCCTGGCAATGGCTAAGGCCCAACAGAGTGAAATAGTATTTCTTGAATATTGAGTTTTTTAGATCAGGCCTTTAGAATTCAACTCAGCTAGGGGCGCCTGGGTGGCTCAGATGGTTAAGCGTCTGCCTTTGGCTCGGGTCATGATCCCAGGGTTCTGGGATCGAGCCCCACATCGGGCTCCTGGCTCAGCAGGAAGCCTGCTTCTCCCTCTCCCTCTGCCTCTCTCCCTGCTCATTCTCTCTCTCTCTCTCTCTGTATCTCTGTGTCTCAAATGAATAAATAAAATATTTTTTAAAAAATTAAAAAAAATAGAATTCAACTCAGCTAACATTCAGTCAATGCCAACCATGTACCCAGCAAACATATAAGCACTGGTTTACCCCCAGACTCTGCTCTGGCTACCCTCTGGGATTTTTCTTGAAGTCACTATCAAAGACTACAAAACGCTAAGTGTTCCTAACCAGTCCACAGAAAGCCAGATCAGTCTGTTCTCTATCTGGAGTTTTGGAGAGTGGGTAAATAAGTTTTGCCTAATACTCTTTCCACTCAAGGAATTATTTTTTAAACTTAAAATGTTTCCTTCTATGCTATATAGTAGAAAAAATGTTAACTTTAAAGCTAAATACATCTGAGTTCATATCATGGTCCTGCCACTTACGATCAGGGTACTTTGGAAAATGCACACTCTTCATTCCTAGCCAACTTTTTAGCCTCAAATTTCCCTCTCTAGTCTTCTCTCTAGTGAATTGACCTAGTCTGTCTAAGATTTAAGAATACCAGCTTGATTTTTCACCTCTAGATGAGCTACTCCAGTGACCAAAGTGGGAGAAAGTAAGGACTTATTTCCTGTCAAGTTTTAGTGATAGTTTATTCAACTTTCCATTTACATTGCCAATTATTCTCCCCTTCTTAATCCTATGAAAAAGGGTGGATAGAGGGATTTATTCTGTGGTTACCCTAATGTGCTAGTTGATCAACCATGTCCTTTTGCCCTAAATTCCCTTTGGAAGTTCAGAGAAAGGAATTTGTGAACAATCAGTAAATGAATTAGTATATGTAGAATATTTTAAACTGTGCTCGACACATAGTAAACACCGTATAGGAGCTGGTCATTAAAAACAGCTCTGACCCATGGCTTGAACTTGGAAAAAGTTTGTTCCACCAAAGCCATTTTTTAGTCAGTCTTCTAGGTCAGCAGCTGGTCCCACCATTTATGCCCTTTCTTGCCACTGATGTCACTTCCCCTTTGCAATGATTGCATGAGACACAGAGGAGCTATTTTTGTATCCTGTGCCATTGGTATTTGTCCCCATCCATCCCTAGGAGAGCCCCATGCACTATGAGTTTCCCATCCTTTAGGATTTGTTTCTTCTACCTTCAAAGGGTATACTGTTATTCCTTTCTCAGAGCGTGGTTAGAATGTCTTTTCATGGATACTCAAGAAGTTGATAGGGAATTGAGTAGAACAGACTGGGTTTCCCTTCTTGTGCCTTTCTTAACTCCCTTCATCTCTAAAAGTTTTCCCCTCATTAAAAATGGACTGCCAAAAGTAAGTCCAGAGATCATGGGCCCATCATCTCTACTTTCTCCTCTCATAAGAGAAACTGTGGAGATTTTCCCAGGATTTCCTTCCAAGGGTCACTAGTTAATCTGTAGTTTATAGTTCTATTTTCAAAAAGCTAATGATATCTGTTAGTTAAATATTTACTAAATTCTTATTATATATACCTGTAAACAAAACAAAGGATCTTATATTCTACTTGGGTGAGACAAAATGATAAACAATTTGATATATTTGCCAGGTGGTGATAAGTGCTCTGAAGAAAAATAAAACAAGGTAAGGGATTGTCACCTTATAGAAGATGATATTAATATAACATCATATCATGTCATATCATATTTAGTCAAAAAAGTGAATAAATTAAGGGTGCAGGCCATGGTGGGTATCTTGGGGAAGAACTGCTCCAAGAATATTGAACAGCAAAGGCCCTGAGGCAGAAGTTCTTTGGCATGTTGAACAGCAAAGAGGCCAAAGTGGCCAGGGTTGAATGAGCAAGCAGGACCATTTACTCCATTTCTTTTCTCAAAGGGAATAGCAGTAACACATAGGTTAAAGCTCATTTAAAAAGAGATGTGAAATGAGACCTTTGGAGGGCCCACAGAACAGAGAGAGGTAGTGGATTTTTCCTACCGCAGTAATTTTCAATATTTCCACATTAAAGCCTGCCTTCAAGGTTTGCATATGTAGGCCAGCTTTGGGGAAGATGTTGCAATCCGTGTTGACTGTAGGGTTATAAAGGCCATGTTTTAATTTTAGAGAGGATGCACAACAGGAAGTGTCCTCTCTGTTTTTCTAGACTTTTCTCATTTAGAGAGAGTGTGAATTTAAGCCTAACAAGCATCTTCTCTGAGCTCTGCCTACTGGCACATTGGCAGAACTGGTCTCAAAAGGCTCCCAACCAGTGCCTTAGTCTATTTGGTGGAGACATCCTGTCCAGGTAAATTTGGAAGTTCTCATTACAAACCCTAGAGGTTGGTGAGCCAATATCCATCTTGGGGCCTGGGTAATTCCTTAAAGAGCAGGCTGTGAGGAAGAAGCTTTGTAAATGATAGATGAATAATTTGTATAACTGGAAGAGGGAAATAAAATCATTTAATCTGGCAGAGACCTTAAAGAGCCAACAAGTTCCTATCCCCTGATTTGCATAGCACATAACCACTTCACCCCTTATTGTTCTGATCTCCACTTCCCTCCTGCCCCAGCTCCTTATCCATCTTATCCAAGGAAATATGGGTTTAAGTCCTTTTTAGGATTGCTAATAGAATAGTTATCATTTATTGAGTGTTTAATATGTTGAAACTGTGCTCTTTACATATATTTTCTTATTTATCATTACAACAACCCTATGAAGTAGATGGTATTATTATCCTCATTTTGCAACTGTTTGCAAAATGCAAACTGAGCCTCAAGTGTCAGGCTCATATAGTTTAAGTTCCTTCCCTGAGGTTGCTTAGCTAGTAAGTGGTAAAGCCCCAACACAACTGATTCTGACTCAAAGCTGACTCTGATCTCTCTGCTATGCTTTCTTTTCCCAATCACAGTTGGAGAAGGAATAAGTGAGAATGGGCTCTATTATTTAATGGCCTTGAGGGGCCTGGCAGCCAAGATTCATTTATTAATTCTGAAAACTGCCACTGAGCTGCTACCTTTTGTCTGGTGCCCTAGTAGGGCTCTTGCTTCTAAAGATGAATGAGACAAAAATCTTTACTGTCAGGAAGCTCATGATACTGGCAGAGAATTTGGACCAACTAACACTCAGGATATAGTATAATAACTATATATATATATATGTATATATATATATATATATATACATATATATATATATTAGATGCTATGGGAGCACATGGAAGGGGAATATATCTTTGTTTGGGAGTCAGAGAAGACTTCATACACTGGGTAATGCATGATTTGAGTCCTGAAAGTTAAAGAAGAGTGGATTAATTAAGGTACAGGCCAACATCCTGTAACAAAGAGAACCACAAATTCAGTGACATATATAAGATAGAGAAAAGTTCATTTCTGTCATGGAGAAGTCCAGAGGTAAACAGTCCAAAATTTGTGGGGCAGCTCTGTTATCCTCACCACTTGGCCTCAATCTCTGGGTCCTAGACATTGTACCACCCAAAGAGAAGGGGAAAAAGAGACAGAATGGAATAAAGACAATTCCTTTATAAAAACATGATCCAGAAGTTTACATACATCATTTTCACTTGTATTCTATTACCTAAAACTTAAGTACATGGTCTCACCTAGTTGTAAGTGAGGCTGGAAAATGTAGGCATGGGCACCCAGCTAAAACTCAGTGACTTCTATAAGTAAAAGCAAGAAGAGGGGATAGACACTGAGAAGCAATTAGCAGTCTCTGCCATAAGGAGGAAAGGTGTTATAAGCACAGAGAATTCTGTATACACGAAGGAGTGAGAAAACATGATATGTAAAGGGGTATAATAATTCAGTATGGCTGTAGTAGAGTAGGAAAATAGAAGTAGTGGAAGATGAGACTGGAGATTGCAGGCAGTGACCAGATTATGGAACACCTTGTCTGCTAAGGAATTTAGAATTTATCCCAAAGATAGTGTGGGGTCACTGAAATATTTTAAGCAGAGGAGTAGCATGATTATATTTTGAATTTATAAAGGTCCCTCAATCCATACTTTGTAGACATATTAAAGGAAGAAGTGACAGGAGGCATAGAGAAACAGGAGACGATTGTAGTAATATTAGAGAGACATGATGATCCATGAAACCAAGGCAATGGCAGTGAACAGAGAAGATATAGTAGAGAGATTAAGGAAGTATAACTGATAGACCTTGGTGATTAAATGGATGTGGGGTGTGAGAGAGAGGGAGGAGACAAGGATAATAATGTCCAGATTTCTGGCTTGGATATTAGCATTGTTTTTGAGTAATAAACAGTTATAAGGAAAGAATTAAATGTGTTTAATTTTCAGAATATTGAGGTTGAGATATCCAAATGGCATCTATTGAGCAGGCAATTTAGATATACTGGTATAGAAATTATTAGAGAAAACTAGTAGCGCAAACCATGAGAGTGAATTAAAGTGTTGAGAGAAAGAATGAGTCTAGATAAGTGAGATCATTAGAGGACTGAAAACATAATTTTGGGGAAGATCAACATTTAGGAAGAGCCAGTGAAAGAGACTGGGCAGTGTTCGGAGAGGTAGGAATATGTTTATTCAGAAAGGTAAAGGTTACCCACTTTAGCCTACATTTTTAGAACAGGAATGTCAACTCTGTCAAATGCTGAGGCAAAGTCAAAATAAGGATTGAAAAGGGACCATTGGATTTGGCAGTTAGGAGGTTAGTGGTAATCACTGTGAAAACAGTTACAAGAGTGGTATGGGCAGAGACCAGGTTGAGGAGCAAATGGGATATGAAAAAGTGGAGGCCAGGCCCTTCCCAGCAACATAAATTTGAACAGTTGTCTACATGCAAAAATATCTTCACAAGAGCTAAGGAATCCTGGTGAGGGATTACAACACCTGGGTGAAGCACAGAAATAAGAAAAGACACACCAAGGAGGAAAGATAGTCACATTATCCCTGTCACCCCTCCCCCAATCCTTGACAGCCCAATGCAGAGATAGACACCCTCCCCAGGGGGAGAGTAAAGTGAGCACCTGACTTCACCATGGACCCAACTGCTGGCCCTCCCCAGGACCAGGCCAGTTCCTGCAGGCCTGGGTGTTTTCCATAGCCCTAGTGTCCTGGTGGGCTCCTGAAAACCCAGTCCCCTTCCCCACCCAGGTGTCCTCCAGCTTCTGTGGTCCCAGGCAGCTCTTGTAGCCCCAGAAAGTTCCCACAGCATCAGGCCCAGCAGGTTCTTGTGAACCTAAGTCCTCAAGCCACACCAGCATCACCCAGATCCCATGCCCTTAGGCGGCTCCCAAGGCATCAGGCTAAGGGGGGGCCGCCACAAACCAGGCTTCTGGCCCACCCCACTGTCAGCCAGCCCCCGTGTCACCAGGCTCCTGGTGGGCTCCAGTGTGCACAGACTCTTGGTTGATTCCAGAACTGGCCAGCTTCCACAGAACTAGCCTTTAGACCAGGTCCCACAGACCCAGACTCCTGGCCTGTTTCAACACCAGGATTGCCCCTGTGGCTCAGGCTCCATGTGGGCTCCTGTGGACCCAGCCTCCTGGTCTACCTCAGTGCTAGGCCAACACCTGAAGCTTCAGCCTATAGGCTAACTCTCATGGACCCAGGCTCCTTGTCTGCCCAGACCAGGCCAGACCTCATAGACCCAATCTCCAGGCTGGCCCCCAAGGCCCCAGGTTACAGGTCAACTTCCATGGCCCTAGGCTCCAGGCTTACTTTAGTAGCAGGCCAGCCCCCATGGCCCTAGCCTCCAGGCCAGTTCCTATGAAACCAGGCTCTTGGCCCACCCAGCATCATGCCAGTTCCTGTGGACCAAGATGCCAGACACACCCCAGTAATCCCCTGAGCCTAGTGAGCCCCCATGGACCCAGGTCCAGATTTAGGTCCATCCACACAAACTCAGATTACAGGTCCATCACCACAGACTCAAACACCAGGCCCACCCCAGTGAATCTAAGCTCCACCCCCTTGGGCATCAGGCCTGCCCATCTACTCATCCAGGCACCAGACATACCTGTCCAAGAACTCCAGCCACAAGCCTCCCCAAAGACACCACCAGATGGCCCACTCAGAATCTCAGAATGAGCTAACTGCTGAAGGCTTCTGCCTGCTGAAGCCAGTTTATAAAGACTGGAACAGATGCCTACTTGGACAAATGCCAGACACAAATGCAAGGACACAAGGATCATGAATAATGAAGGAAACATGACACCATCAAAGGTAACTAATAAAGCTCCAATAACTGACCCTAAAGAAATGAAGATCCAGGAATTGTCAATAAAGAATTCAGAATAATCATCTTAAAGAAATTGGGTAAACTATAAGAAAACACAGATAGACAACTAAATGAAATTAGAGGAAAAACACATGAACAAAATGAGAAGTTCAACAAAGAAATAAAAACCATTTAAAAAAAGCAAATCCTAGAGTTCAAGAAACAGTGACTAAAGAATTCAATAGAGAGCTTCAGCATTACACTTGACCAAACAGAAGAAAGATTTAGTGAATTAGAAGACAGGCCATTTATGAGAAAATTGAACAGCCACATACAGAAGAATGAAACTGGACCATTTTCTTACACCACACACAAAACAAACTCAAAATGGATGAAAGACCTAAATGTGAGATAGGAGTCCATCAAAATCCTAGAGGAGAACACAGGCAGCAACCTCTTCGACCTCAGCCACGGCAACTTCTTCCTAGAAACATCGTCAAAGGCAAGGGAAACAAGGGCAAATATGACCTATTGGGACGTCATCAAGATGAAAAGCTTTTGCACAGCAAAGGAAACAGTCAACAAAACCAAAAGATAACCGACAGAATGGGAGAAGATATTTGCAAATGACATACCAGATAAAGGGCTAGTATCCAAAATCGATAAAGAACTTATCAAACTCAACACCCAAAGAACAAATAATCCAATCAAGAAAGGGGCAGAAGACATGGACAGACATTTCTGCAATGAAGACATCCAGACGGCCAAAAGACACACAAAAAAAGTGTTCCACATGGCTCAGCATCAGGGAAATACAAATCAAAACTTCAATGAGATACCACCTCACACCAGTCAGAATGGCTAAAATTAACAAGTCAGGAAATGACGGATGTAGGCGGGGATGTGGGGAATCCTCCTACACTGTTGGTGGGAATGCAAGCTGGTGCAGCCACTCTGGAAAACAGTATGGAGGTTCCTCAAAAAGTTGAAAATAGAGCTACCCTATGACCCAGCAATTGCACTACTGGGTATTTACCCCAAAGATACAAATGTAGTGATCCGAAGGAGTACGTGCACCCCAATGTTTATAGTAGCAATGTCCACAATAGCCAAACTATGGAAAGAGCCAAGATGTTCATCAACAGATGAATGGATAAAGAAGAGGTGGTGTGTATACACACACACACACACACACACACAATGGAATATTATGCAGCCATCAAAAAACCCTGAAATCTTGCCATTTGCAATGACGTGGATGGAACTAGAGGGTATTATGCTAAGCGAAATAAGTCAGTCAGAGAAAGACATGTATCATATGATCTCACAGATATGAGGAATTCTTAGTCTCAGGAAACAAACTGAGGGTTGCTGGAGTGGTTGGGGGTGGCTGGGTGATAGACATTGGGGAGGGTATGTGCTATAGTGAGCACTGTGAATTGTGTAAGACTGAAGAATCACAGATCTGTACCTCTGAAACAAATAATACATTATATGTTAAAAAAAGAAGGAGATAGTAGGAAGGGAGAAATGAAGGGGAGGACATCGGAGGGGGAGACGAACCATGAGAGACTATGGACTCTGAGAAACAAACTGAGGGTTCTAGAGGGGAAGGGGGTGGGGAGATGGTTTGGCCTGGTGATGGGTATTAAAGAGGGCACGTACTAAATGGAACACTGGGTGTTACATGCAAACAATGAATCATGGAACACTACATCAGAAACTAATGATGTAATGTATGGTGATTAACATAACATAATAAAATAAAAAAAAGAAGACAGGCCATTTAAAATCACACATTTAGAGGAACAAAAAGAAAATAAATGAAAAAGAATAAAGATAGCCTATGTGAATTGTGTGATCCATTAAAAGAAACAATCTGTGCATTATTGAAGTCCTGGAAATCCCAGAAAGAGAAGATTAGGAGAAAGCTTATTTAAAGAAATAATGGCTTAATATCCAAAGGGAAAAAGACTGTCTCTTCAAAAAATTGTATTGGGAAAACTGGTCAGCTACATGGAAAAGAATGAAACTGGACCACTTTCTTACACCATGCACAAAAATAAACTCAAAATGGATTAAAGACCTAAATATGAGACCTGAAACCCTAAAAATCCTAGAAGAGAGCACAGGCAGTAATGTCTCTGACATCAGCCATAGCAACATTTTTCTAGATATGCCTCCTGTTGCAAGGGAAATAAAAGCAAAAATAAACTATTGAGACTACATCAAAAAAGAAAAAAACTTCTGCACAGCTGAGGATACAATCAACAAAACTAAAAGGCAACCTACTGAATGGGAGAAATATTTGTGAATGACATATCTGATTAAGGGTTAGTATCCAAAATATATAAAGAACTGATACAACTCAACACCCCAAAAGAAATCCAATTAAAAATGGGTAGAAACATGAACAGACATTTCTACAAAGAAGATATCCAGATGGCCAACAGACACATGAAAAGATGCTCAACATCACTCATCATCAGAGAAATGCAAATCAAAACTACAAGGAGATATAACCTCACACATGTCAGAGTGGCTAAAATTAAAAACAAAAGAATCATCAAGTGTTGTTGAGGATGTGGAGAAAAAAGAACACATGTGAACTGTTGGTAGGGATGCAAACCTGTGCAGGCACTGTGGAAAACTTTATGGAGTTTCCTCTAAAACTTAAAAGTAGAACTACCCTATGATCCAGTAATCTCACTACTGGGTATTTACCCAGAAATACAAAGCACTAATTCAAAGGGCTACATGCACCCCTATGTTTATAGCATTATTTACCATAGTGAAATTATGGAAGCAGCCCAAGTGTCCATTGGTAGATGAATGGGTAAAGAAGATGTGGTATATAAATGGAATTGAGTATTGTTCAGCCATAAAAAAGAAATGAAATCTTCCCATTTGCAATGACAAGGATGGAGCTAGGGAGTATAATGCTAAGCGAAATAAGTCAGTCAGAAAAAGACAAATGCCATGATTTCACTCATATGTGGAACTTAGGAAACAAAACAAATGAGTGAAGGAAAAAGAGAGAGAGAGATACACACAAACCAAGCAACAGACTCTTAACTATAGAGAACAAACTGATGATTACTAGAAGGGAGGTGGGTGGAGATGGGTGAGATAGGTGATGGGGATTAAGGAGGGCACTTCTCATGATGAGCACTGGGTGATATATGGAATTGTTGAATCACTATATTGTACACCTCAAACTAATATAACAGTGTATGTTAAGTATACTGGAATTAAAATTTAAAAAAAAAGGAGAACTTCTCAAATCTGGGGAGAGATTTATGAACCTAGCAAGTGCTTCAAAATTTCAACCTGAAACAGTCTTCTTCAAAATATCATGTAAAATGAAAAAAAGAATTTTCAAAGCAGTAAGAGAGAAAGAAAAAAATACATATAAGGGAACCTTATAAGGCTATCGGCAGATTTCCCACAGATGTCTTTCAGGCTAAGAGAGTGTTGGTTGATATATGCAAAATGTGGAAGGAATAAAACTGCCAACCAAGAATATTTTACCTGGAAAAGTCATCTTTACGGAATGGGGGAAGATATTTGCAAATGACATACCAGATAAAGGGCTAGTATCCAAGATCTATAAAGAACTTACCAAACTCAACACCCAAAGAACAAATAATCCAATCAAGAAATGGGCAGAAAACATGAACAGACATTTCTCCAAAGAAGACATAGAAATGCCCAACAGACACATGAAAAAAAAGCTCCACATCACTCGGCATCAGGGAAATCCAAATCAAAACCACATTGAGATACCACCTCACACCAGTGAGAATGGCTAAAATTAACAAGTCAGGAAATGACAGATGTTGGCGAGGATGCGGAGAAACGGGTACCCTCCTACACTGTTGGTGGGAATGCAAGTTGCTACAGCCACTCTGGAAAACAGTATGGAGGTTCCTCAAGAAGTTAAAAATAGAGTTACCCTATGACCCAACAATTGCACTACTAGGTATTTACCCCAAAGATACAGATGTAGTGATCCAAAGGGGCACCTACACCCCAATGTTCATAGCAGCAATGTCCACAATAGCCAAATTGTGGAAGGAGCCAAGATGTCCTTCCCATAGATAAATGGAGTAAGAAGATGTGCTAATGATGTTATATATTCGGTTAAATGAACATAATAAAAATAATAAAACAAAATACAAATAAAAAAAGATGTGGTTCATATATACAATGGGATATTACTCAGCCATCAGAAAGGATGAATACCTACCATTTACAACAATGTGGATGGAACTGGTGGGAATTATGCTAAGTAAAATAAGTCAATCAGAGAAAGATAATTGTAATATGGTTTCACTTATATGTGGAATATAAGAAATAGTGCAGAGGATCATAAGGGAAGGAAGGGAAAACTGAATGGGAGTAAATCAGAGAGGGAGAGAAACCATGAGAGACTCTTGCCTCTGGGAAACAAACTGAGGGTTGTGGAAGGGGAAGTGGGGGTGGGGATGGGGCAACTGGGGGGATGGGCATTAAGGAGGGCATGTGATGGGATGAGCATTTGGTGTTATACACAACTGATGAATTTTCTAGCACTACATCTAAAACTAATGATGTACTATATGTTGTCTAATTGAATTTAAATAAAAAAAGAAGATGTGGTTTATATATATAATGGAATATTACTCAGCCATCAAGAAGGATGAATACCTACCATTTATATCGACATGGATGTAACTGGAGGGTATTATGCTGAGCAAAATAAGACAATCAGAGAAGACAGTTATCACATGGTTTCACTCATGTGAAATATAAGAAACAGGGCAGAGGATCATAGGGTAAGGGAGGAAAAAATGAATGGGAAGTCATCAGAGAGGGAGAAAAACCATGAGAGACTCTTAACTATAAGAAATAGATGGAGGGTTGCTGGAGAGGAGGTGGGTGGGAGAATGGGGTAATTGAGTGATGGGCATTAAGGAGGGCACATGATATGATGAGCACTGGGTGTTATACACAACTGATGAATGATTGAATACTACATCTGACAAAAATGATATACTGTATGTTGGCTAATTGAATTTAAATAAAATTTTAAAAAGGTTAAAAAAAAAAGAAAAGTCATCTTTCAGAAATGAAGGAGAGATAAAGACTTTACCAAACAAACAAAAGCTGTGGGACTTCATCAACTCTAGACCTGCTTTACAGGAAATACTGAAAGGAATTCTTCAAGCTGAAATGAAATGCCACTAATTAGTAATATAAAAATATATGAAAATGTAAAATCTACTAGTAAAGGTAAGTATATACTCAAATTCAGAATACTCTAATACTGTAATATGGTAGTATGTTAACTATGTAACCCTAGTATCAATGTTAAAATACAAAAGTGTTAAAAAAAAACTAGGTACAATAATTTTTTAATAGGTACACAATATAAAAAGGTAAATTTTGACATCAAAAACAAAATATGGGAAGAGGTGTAAAATGGTAGAGGTTTTGTGTGTGTTCAAAGGTAAGTTGTTATCAGCTTAAAAGATATTTTTGTTTATGAAAGCCTCATGGTAACCACAAAGGAAAAACTTAAAGTAGATACACAAAAGATAAAGAGAAAGGAATCAAAACATACCAGTACAGAAATGATCACTTCACTAGAAGACAGCAAGAGAAGAGGAAAGGAACAGTAGAATTACAAAAGAGCCAGAAAACAATTAAGATAGAATTAGTAAATCTTTACCTATCAATAATTATGTAAATGTAAATGTATTAAAATTTTCAATCAAAAGGCATAGAATGCCAAATAGATTAAAAATAAGACCCAGTAATATGCTGCCTAAGAGCAACTCACCTCAGCTTTAAGGGCACACATAGGCTCAAAATAAAGGGATGGAAAAAGATAATACCATGCAAATGGAAACCAAAAGAAAGCAGGGATTGCTTACTTATATGAGACAAAGTAAACTTTAAGCCAAAGACTGTAACAAGAGACAAAGAAGGTCATTATATAATGATAAAGTAGTCTATTTTTCAAGAGGATGTAACAATTGTAAGTATATATGCACCCAACATTAGAGCACTAAAATATATTAAGTAAATAAATTAAGATCTGAAAGGAGAAATAGACAACAAAAAATAATAGTAGGGGAATTTGATACCCCACATTCAACAATGCATATAGACCATCCAGACAGAGAATCAATAAAGAAATATTGGACTTGAACTAAACCTCAGACCAAATGAACCTAACAAACATTTATAGAACACTGCATCCAACATTCTTCTCAAGTGCACATGGAACTTCCTAAAACATAGATCATATGCTAGGTCACAAAACAAGCCTTAGCAAATGTGTGAAGATTGAAATCATACCAAGTATCTTTTCTGACCAGAATGATATGAAACTAGGCATTAATAACAGGAGGAAAACTGGAAATTCACAAATATGTGGTAGTTAAACAACCCACTCTTGAACAACTAGTGGGTCAAGGAAGAAATCAAAAGGGAAATAAAGAATTATTTTGAAACAAATGAAAATGGAAAAACAGTGTATCAACCTTATGGGATGCAGCAAAGCAGTTTTAAGAGGGAATTTTATACTGATAAACACCCACTTTAAGACAAAAGAAAGATGACACCCAAGTCGCAACTCAGCCTTCTGCTGGAGCTAGCCAGCTGCCTGCATGCTCCACATGTGCAGTGCCCACCACCCACAGCACTTAATTATTTGATTTTCCACGGTGGCTGGTAAAACAAGAACTCTTCTAGGCACTGTATGATCTTAGGTAATTAATCCCTTTAATTCAATTTTGTGGTTCTTTCCTCACACGTAAGTATTAATCAGCTAAAGTGTTAAAGAGGACCCCCCTGCAGTTCTCCAGAGCCCTTTGTTCAGCTATCTTCTCTCTGATATTTTGCCCTGAAAAATTATCTTTCTTGCCCTCTCCATACTCGCAACTCAGTATCTTCAACTTAAGCAGACTGATGGGCTCCCCCTGAGCTTCCCTCCATATACTATGGCTTGCAGACTCTCTCCACACTGTACGCTGGGAATATCATGAGGCTCACCTCATTTCTTTTTCCTGTCTCTCGTGGATCACCGTCTTTCATTACCAGATTTCCATTGCCTTGAAACCCATTGTTATGTGTATTTTTTTCTAGTTTTTAAATTATTACTTGCAGAAGATTTAAACCTAATACCTTTAGTCCTATCTTGGCTAGAAGTGGAAGTAGCTATTATAATCTTTTCAGAGGACAGTTTGGCCTTTTATTTCAGTATTTTAAATGTGTTTTTCTTTGACCCAGCAATTCCAGTCTTCTAGTTGCTGGAGATACAGCAGTGAACATGATAATGTACTTCCATATACCTTACAATAGATTAGAGTGGCAGACACAAAAACAAAAAAATAAATAATTACAATATATCTTGTTAGGAAGTAATAAGAAATGCTAAGGAGAAAAAAAAGGAAGGGAGATAGGAGGCATTGCATACAGGGAGGTATATAAAAATTTTAGATACATTCACTTGGAAGACTCACTGAGAGGAATAAATTTGATCATAGCCTACTGAAATTAAGAGAGCAAGCTATATGGATATCTGGAGGAAGAGCACTCCAGGTAGATGAAACACTCAGTGCATAGGCCCTGGTGTGTTTGATAAATGGCAAGGGATATTCTTAACTCCTATAGTGCATAAACATATGCTCACAAAGTGGTAGTTTATTTAGAATATTATTACTATAGGTTGGGAAACTCTATGGCCTCAAAGTTTATCTGCTTGCTACTATGTCATATTCTCTCTTTCCTATGCCATGAAACATTGAGACATGCCCTGCTTTCTATCATTGTTCAGCTTTTACACAAGGTTTCCTTGTGTTCCCAGTCATGTAATTTTTGTGACCTTGCAGCCTGATACTGGTCTCTGGCATTTCTCTTTGCACTAATCATCGGGGTTGATTTCATTTTTGCACTACACAATTGTCCCCTTCTTCCCTCACCATGTGTGTGTCCTCCCAAAATGTGTGCACTCTGGCCAAAAGCTCAGTCTCCCCCAGAGACAAGAAAGATTTTCCAATACATATGACACTATATAAAAATTGTAATCATTAGGAGTGCCTGGTTGGCTCAGTCAGTTAGGCATCTGACTCTTGATCTCGGTTTGGGTCTTGATCTCAGGGTCGTGAGTTCAAGCCCCATGTTGGGCTCTGTGCTGAGCATGGACCCTGCTTAAAAAAATTTTGTAATGATAGCTTCTCCCTCATTTGTCCAGCACTTTTTACAATGTATAAAACATTTTGTTTTCGCCCTTTCTTTTTTGACTAAGTAATGCTACATGGTATGAAATTTTAAAAGATCAAAATGATAAAGGAGTGAGAAATAAGTTTCCTCCATCCTTTCCTCAGCCACTCATTATTCCTGTCTTGAAGCAAACAATTTAACCAATTTCTTTAGTATCCTTTCAGAAATATTGGGTGCATTTTAGTAACCCTCCACACCCCACCCCTACCCATACAGTAGGTACCTTGACTACCCTTTTTACTTGATTCTCATCACACCCTGTGAGGTACATGGTGCTCTCCCCATATTACAGATGAGGAATCTAAAGCTCAGAGATAGGTGACTTGCCTAAGGTTTTCCAGGCAGTAAGTGGAAATCCAGAACTGATTGTGCAGTTTTTGTCTGCATTCTTTCCTCCACACTGTGAAGTGCCAGGTCCTGTGTCTTAAACATGATAGGAGACTTCTAAACACTTGCTGGTAACTAGAGTGATTTTAAAAATCCCAATTCCTTTAGTCATATTAGAATTGCTCTGTCAGACTCTAGATGTAGTGCTGGTAGGCATCAACTGGTAGTTAGCATTAGGGAGACAAAAACTCGATCTTTCTAATTGTTTCCTGAAAATATTCTCCTTTTACAGATCTATTCAGGTCCACCTGAGGAAAGTGCCACACCCCCAGTGCCTCCACCTCGAGTGACAGCAAGAAGGCACAAACCAATCACAATTTCAAAACGCTTGCTGCGGGAAAGAACAGTTTTTTATACTTCTTCCTTGGATGAAAGTGAAGGTCAGTACTGAGGTATATCCTTAGCTTCTTAATAGAATTAGAAGTGACTAGATTGCTGCAATCTCATGAGAAAACTTCACAGATGAGGAGTTGCTTCTTATGGATGAGCAAAGAAAGTGGTTTCTTGGGATTGAATCTACTCCTAGTTAAGATGCTATAAAGACTGTTGAAATGACAACAAAGGATTCTGAATATTATTTACACTTAGTTGATAAAGCAGTGGCAGGATTTGAGAGTATCAACTCCAATTTTGAAAGTTCTACTGTGGGTAAAATGCCATCAAACAGCATTGCATGTTAAACAGAAATGGCATGTGAAAGGAGAAGTCAGTCAATGCAGCAAACTTCATTATTGTCTTATTTTAAGAAATTGCCATAGCTAGCCCAACCTTCAGCAGCCACTACCCTGATCAGTTAGCAGCCATTAACAATAAGGCCAGACACTCCTCCAGCATAAGGATTGTGACTTGCTGAAATCTCAGATGATTGTTAACATTTTTAAGCAATAAAGTATTCTTTTATTTATTAGGCTTTTATTTTAATTCCAAAATAGTTAATATAAAGTTATATTAGTTAATACAGTTATATTAGTTTCGGGCGTACAATGTAGTGATTCAACACTTACATACAACACTTGGTGCTCATCAGAACAAATGTACTCCTTAATCCCCATCACCTATTTTATCCATTCCAGCACCTACCTCCCCTCTGGTAACCATCAGTTTATTCCCTATAGTTAAGAGACTGTTACTTGGTTTCTCTATCTCTCTCTTTTCCCCTTTGCTGGATTGTTTTGTTTCTTAAATTCTACATATGAGTGAAATCATATGGTCTTTGTCTTTCTCTGACTTATTTCATTTAGGATAATACTTTCTAGCTCTATACAGATCATTGCAAATGGCAAGATTTCATTCTTTTATATGGATGATTATATTTCATTATATGTACCCCACATATATACCATATCTTCTTTATCCATGCATCTATCGAGGGACACTTGGGCTGGTTCCACAGTTTTGCTCTTGTAATAATGCTGCTATAAACGTAAGGGTCCATGTATCCCTTTGAATTAGTGTTTTTGTATTCTTTGGATAAATACCCAGTAGTGTAATTATTGGATCATAGGGTAGTTCTTTTTTTTTATTATTATGTTTTGTTAATCACCATACATTATATCATTAATTTTTGATGTGGTCCATGATTCATTGTTTGCATATAACACCCAGTATTCCATTCAATATGTGCCCTCTTTAATACCCATCACCAGGCTAACCCATCCCCCCAACCCCCTCCCCTCTAGAACCCTCTGTTTGTTTCTCAGAGTCCATAGTCTCTCATGGCTCGTCTCCCCCTCCAATGTCCCCCCTTTCAATTTTCCCTTCCTACAATCTTCTTTTTTTTTTTTTAACACATAATGTATTATTTGTTTCAGAGGTACAGGTCTGTGATTCAACATTCTTACACAATTCACAGTGTTCACCATAGCACAAATCCTCCCCAATGTCTATCACCCAGCCACCCCATCCCTCCCACCCCCCACCACTCCAGCAACTCTCACTTTGTTTCCTGAGATTAAGAATTCCTCATATCAGTGAGATCATATGATACATGCCTTTCTCTGATTGACTTATTTTGCTCAGCATAATACACTCCAGTTCTATCCATGTCATTGCAAATGGCAAGATTTCATTCATTTGATGGCTGCATAATATTCTATTATATATATATACCACCTTTTCTTTATCCATTCATCTGTCGATGGGCATCTTGGCTCTTTCCACAGTTTGGCTGTTGTGGACATTGCTGCTATAAACATTGGGGTGCACGTACCCCTTCGGATCCCTACATTTGTATCTTTGGGGTAAATACCCAGTAGTGCAATTGCTGGGTCATATAGTAGCACTATTTTCAACTTTTTGAGGCACCTCCATACTGTTTTCCAGAGTGACTGCACCAGTTTGCATTCCCCCAACAGTGTAGGAGGGTTCCCCTTTCTCCACATCCCCGCCAACATCTGTTGTTTCCTGACTTGTTAATTTTAGCCATTCTGACTGGTGTGAGGTGGTATCTCATTGAGGTTTTGACTTGGATTTCCCTGATGCCGAGTGATGCTGAGCACTTCTTCATGTGTCTGTTGGCCATTTGGATGTATTCTTTGGAGAAATGTCTGTTCATGTCTTCTGCCCATTTCTTGATTGGATTATTTGTTCTTTGAGTGTTGAGTTTGATTAGTTCTTTATAGATTTTGGATCCTAGCCCTTTATCTGATATGTCATTTGCAAATATCTTCTCCCAGTCTGTCGGTTGTCTTTTGGTTTTGTTGACTATTTCCTTTGCTGTGCAAAAGCTTTTTATCTTGATTAAGTCATTGGACATTCTTTCCTGCTTTGTCGAAAATTAGTTGACCACAGAGTGGAGGGTCCATTTCTAGGCTCTCTATTCTGTTCCATTGATCTATGTGTTTGTTTTTGTGCCAGTACCATACTGTCTTGTTGATTACAGCTTTGTAATAGAACTTAAAGTCCAAAATTGTGATGCCACCAGCTTTGCTTTTATTTTGCAACATTCCTCTGGCTATCTGGGGTCTTTTCTGGTTCCATACAAATTTTAGGATTATTTGTTCCATTTCTTTGAAGTAAGTGGATGGTATTTTGATAAGGATTGCTTTAAATGTGTAGATTGCTCTAGGAAGCATTGACATCTTCACAATATTTGTTCTTCCAATCCATGAGCATGGAATGTTTTTCATTTCTTTGTGTCTTCCTCAATTTCTTTCCTGAGTGTTTTATAGTTTTCTGAGTACAGATTCTTTGCCTCTTTGGTTAGATTTATTCCTAGGTATCTTACGATTTTGGGTGCATTTGTAAATGGGATCGACTCCTTAATTTCTCTTTCTTCTGTCTTGTTGATGTATAGGAATGCCACTGATTTCTGTGCATTGATTTTTATATCCTGCCACTTTACTGAATTCCTGTATGAGTTCTAGCAATTTTGGGGTGGAGTCTTTTGGGTTTTCCACATAAAGTATCATATCATCTGCAAACAGTGAGAGTTTGACTTTTTCTTTGCTGTTCAGATGCCTTTTATTTCTTTTTGTTGTCTGATTGCTGTGGCTAGGACTTCTAGTATTATGTTTAATAACAGGGGTGATAGTGGATATCCCTGCCGTGTTCCTGACCTTAGCTGGAAAGCTCTCAGTTTTTCCCCATTGAGAAAGATATTTGCTGTGGGTTTTTAATAGATGGCTTTTATGATATTGAGGTATGTACCCTCTATCCCTATACTCTGAAGAGTTTTGATCAAGAAAGGATGCTGTACTTTGTCAAATGCTTTTTCTGCATCTATTGAGAGGATCATATGGTTCTTGTTCTTTCTTTTATTAATGTATTATATCACATGGATTGATTTGCACATGTTGAACCAAACTTGCAGCCCAGGAATAAATCCCACTTGGTTGTGGTGAATAATCCTTTTAATGTACTGTTGGATCCTATTTGCTAGTATTTTGGTGAGAATTTTTGCATCCATGTTCATCAAGGATACTGGTCTGTAATTCTTTTTGATGGGGTCTTTGTCTGGTTTGGGGATCAAGGTAATGGTGGCCTCTTAAAACGTGTTTGGAAGTTTTCCTTCCATTTCTATTTCTTGGAACAGTTTCAGAAGAATAGGTATTAATTCTTCTTTAAATGTTTGGTAAAATTCCCCTCGGAAGCCATCTGGCCCAGGGCTTTTGTTTCTTGGGAGATTTTTGATGACTGCTTCAATTTTCTTAGTGGTTATAGGTCTGTTCAGGTTTTCTATTTCTTCCTGGTTCAGTTTTGGTAGTTGATACATCTCTAGGAATGCATCCATTTCTTCCAGATTATCTAATTTGCTGGCATATAGTTGCTCATAGTATGTTCTTATAATTGTTTGGTGTTGGTTGTGATCTCTCCTCTTTCATCCATGATTTTATTTATTTGGGTCCTTCTCTTTTCTTTTTGATAAGTCTTGCCAGGGGTTTATCAATCTTGTTAATTCTTTCAAAGAACGAGCTCCTCATTTCATTGATCTGTTCTACTGTTCTTTTGGTTTCTATTTCATGGATTTCTGCTCTGATCTTTATTATTTCTCTTCTCCTTCTGGGTTTAGGCTTTATTTGCTGTTCTTTCTCCAGCTCTTTAGGTGTAAGATTAGGTTGTGTATTTGAGACCTTTCTTGTTTCTTGAGAAAGGCTTGTATTGCTATATACTTTCCTCTTAGGACTGCCATTGCTGCATCCCAAAGATTTTGAACGGTTGTGTTTTCATTTTCATTGGTTTCCATGAATTTTTCTTTAATTTCCTGGTTGACCCATTCATTCTTTAGTAGGATGCTCTTTTCCCTCCATGTATTTGAGTTCTTTCTGACTTTCCTCTTGTGATTCAGTTCTAGTTTCAAAGCACTGTGGTCTGAAAATATGCAGGGAATGATCCCAGTCTTTTGGTACCGGTTGAGACCTGATTTGTGACCTAGGATGTGATCTATTCTGGAGAATGTTCCATGGGCACAAGAGAAGAATGTGTATTCTGTTGCTTTGGGATGGAATGTTCTGAATATGTCTGTGAAGTCCATTTGGTCCAGTGTGTCATTTAATGTCTTTATTTCCTTGTTGATCTTTTGCTTAGATGATCTGTCCATTTCAGTGAGGGGGGTGTTAAAGTCCCCCACTATTACTGCATTGTTGTCGATGTGTTTATTTGCTTTTGTTATTAATTGGCTTATATAATTGGCTGTTCCCATGTTAGGGGCATAGATATTTACAATTGTTAGAAATTCTTGTTGAATAGACCCTTTAAGTATGATATAGTGTCCTTCCTCATCTCTTCTTACAGTCTTTGGTTTAAAATCTAATTTGTCTGATATAAGGATTGCCACCCCAGCTTTCTTTTGGTGTCCATTAGCATGGTAAATGGTTTTCCATCCCCTCACTTTCAATCTGGAGGTGTCTTTGGGTCTAAAATGAGTGTCTTGCAGACAGCATATTGATGGGTCTTGTTTTTTTATCCAATCTGATAGTCTGTGTCTTTTGATTGGGGCATTTAGCCCATTTAACATTCAGGGTAACTATTGAAAGATATGAATTTAGTGCCATTTTATTGTCTGTAAGGTGACTGCTACTGTATATTGCCTGTGTTCCTTTCCTGTCTGTTACTTTTAGGCTCTCTCTTTGCTTAGAGGACCCCATGGGGTAGTTCTATTTTTAAATTTTTGAGGAACCTCCATACTGTTTTCCACAGTGGCTGTACAAGTTTGCATTCCCACCAAATGTGTCTGAGATTTCCTTTTTCTGAACATCCTCACCAAACTTACTGTTTCTTATATTTTTAATTTTAGCCCTTCTGACAGGTTTGAGGTAATATCTCATTGTAATTTTGATTTGAATTTCCCTGATGATGAGTGATGTTGAGCATCTTTTCATGTGTCTGTTTGCTATCTATATGTCTTCTTTGGAGAAATGTCTGTTCATTTCTTCTGCTCATATGATGTTCACTGTGAGTTTTTCATATAAGACCTTTATTTTTAATTGGATTGTTTTTTAGGTGTTGAGTTGTATAAGTTTCTTACATATTTTAGATACTAACCCTAAATCAGATACATCATTTGCAAATATCTTCTCCCATTCAACCGGTTGCCTTTTAGTTTTGTTAATTGTTTCCTTCACTGTGCAGGAGCTTTTGTTTTGATATGGTCCCAGTAGTTTATTTTTGCTTTTATTTCCCTTGCCTCAGGAGACATACCTATGAAAATGATGCTATGGCTGATGTCAGAGAAATTACTGCCTATGTTCTCTTCTAAAATTTTTAGGGTTTCAGATCTCACATTTAGATGTTTAATCCATTTTGAGTTTATTTTTGTATATGGTATAAGTAAGTGGTTCACTTTCATTCTTTTGCATGTAGCTACCCTGTTTTAGAGGCAACATTTGTTGAAGAGACAGTCTTTTCCTCATTGTTTAGTCTTTCCTCCTTTTTGAAGATTAACTGATCATATAATTGTGCATTTATTTCTGGGTTTTCTATTCTGTTCCATTGATCTATCTACTTATTTTTGTGCCAGTACCGTACTCTTTTGACTACTACAGCTTTGTAGTATAACTTGAAGTCTAGAATTGTGCTTCCAGTTTTGTTTTTCTTTTTCAAGATTGCTTTGGCTATTTGGGGTCTTTTCTGATTCCATATAAATTTTAGGGTTGTTTTTTCCAGTTCTGTGAGAAATACTACTGGTCTTTTGATAGGAATTTCATTAAATCTCTAGATGGCTTTGGGTAGTAGAGACATTTTAACAATATTTGTTATTCCAGTCCATGAGTATGGAGTTTCTTTCCATTTCTTTGTGTCATCCTTAATTTCTTTAATGTTATATAGTTTCCAGTGTACAGGTCTTTCATCTCTTTGGCTATATTTATTCCTAGGTACTTTATTATTTTTAGTGTAATTTTAAATAGAATTGTTTTTTATATTTCTCTTTCTGCTGCATCATTACTATTATATAGAAATGTATTGACTTTTCTGAACATTGATTTGTATCCTGCAACTTTATGAATTTATTTATCAGTTCTAGTAGATTTTTGGTAGAGTCTTCAGGTTTTTCTATATATAGTATCATGTCATCTGCAAATAGTGAAAGTTTTACTTCTTCCATGCCAGTTAGAATGCCTTTTATTTCTTTTTCTTGTCTGATTGCTGTAGCTAGGACTTCCAGTACTATGTTGAATAAAAGTGGTGAGAGTGATTATCCTTGTCTTGTTCATGATCTTAGGGGAAAAGCTCTCAGTTTTTCCCCATTTAGTATGATGTTCACTGTGAGTTTTTCATATACGACCTTTATGTTGAGGTATGTTCCCTCAAGACCTACTTTGTTGAGGTTTTTTTTTTTTCCATGAATGGATGGGCACTTTGTCAAATGTCTTTTTTGCATTTTCATATACGACCTTTATGTTGAGGTATGTTCCCTCAAGACCTACTTTGTTGAGGTTTTTTTTTTTTCCATGAATGGATGGGCACTTTGTCAAATGTCTTTTTTGCATCTACTGAAGTGATCATATGGTTTTTATCCTTTCCCCTATTGATGTGATGTATCATATTGATTAACTTGCTAATATTGAACCACCCTTGCATCCTTGGAATAAATCCCCCTTGTTTGTGGTGAATTAAAATGTTTTGAAGTATTGTTGTATTTGATTTGCTAGTATTTTGTTGAGATTTTTTTGCATCTGTGTTCAAGAGAGATATCAGTTTGTGGGGTTTTTCTGTGTGCTGTCTTCATCTGGTTTTGGTATCAGGGTAATGCTGGCCTCATAGAATGAATTTGGAAGTTATCCTTCCTTTTCTATTTTTGTAATATCTGGAGAAGAATAGATATCAAATCTTTAAACGTCTGGTAGAAATTGCCTGTGAAGCTCTCTTGCCTGGACTTCTGTTTTTTGGGAGTTTTTTTATTACTGAATTCAATTTCTTTGCTGGTTATTGGTCTGTTCAACTTTTCTATTTCTTCCTGCTCCAGTTTTGGTAGGTTATATGTTTCTAGGAATTTACCCATTTCTTCTAGGTTGTCCAATTTGTTGGCATGTAGTTTCTCATAATATTTTCTTATGTTTGTTTGTATTTCTGTGGTGTTGGCTGCTATTTCTCCTCTCTCATTTGTGATTTTATTTATTTGAGTAATTTCTCTTTTTTTTCTGGTGAGTATGGCTAGAAGTTTATCGGTTTTGTTTATCTTTTCAAAGAACTGGCTCCTGGTTTCATTGGCTGTTCTATAGTTTTTTTTTTCTAAGCTTCTGTATCTTTTATTTCTATTAAAATATTTATTATTTCCTTCCTTCTACTTGGATTTCGGTTTTGTTTGTTCTTTTTCTAGCTCCTTTATGTGTGAAGTTAGGTTGTTTATTTGAGATTTTTCTTGCTTCTAGAGATTGGCCTGTCTTGCTATAAACTTCCCTCTTAGAACTGCCTTTGCTGCATCCCAATGATTATTGGACTGTTGTGTTTTCTTTTTCATTTGTTTCCATGTAATTTTTTATTTCTTCTTTGATCTATTGGTTGACCCATTCATTGTTTAGTAGCATGTTATTTAGCCTCTATGTATTTGTGCTCTTTCCAGATTTTTTCTTCTCATTGATTTATAGTTTCATAGTATGGTGGTCAGAAAATATGCATGGTATTACTTTAATCTTTTTGAATTTGTTGAGACTTGTCTTGTGGCATAATTTGTGATCCATTCTGGAGAATGTTCCATGTGTACTTGAAAAGAATGTGTATTCTGCTGTTTCAGGATGGAATGTTCTGAATATATCTGTTAAATCCTTCTCGTCCAGTGTGTCATTCAAAGCCGTTATTTGCTTGTTGGTTTTCTGATTGGATGGTCTGTCCATTGATGTAAGCATGGTGTTAAAGTCCCCTAGTATTATTGTATTATTATAAATTTGTTCTTTTGTTTGTGAAGTGTTTTATGTACTTGGTTGCTCCCATGTTGGGTGCATAAATATTTACAATTTTTATATCCTCTTGTTGGATTTTCCCCTTTATTATTATATACTGTCCTTGTTTGTCTCTTGCTACAGTCTTTGTTTTATTTTTTAAATATTTTACTTATTTATTTAACAGAGAGAGCAAGAAAGCACAGCAGGGAGAGCAGTAGAAGGAGAGGGAGAAGGAGGCTCCCCACCAAGCAGGCAGGGAGCCCAATGCAGGGCTTGATCCCAGGACCCTGGGATCATGACCTGAGCCAAAGGCAGACACTTAACCATCTGAGCCACCCAGGCACCCGACAGTCTTTGTTTTTTAAAGCCTACTTTGCCCAAGTCACAAGATATAAAATCAATGCACAGAAGTCAGTTCCATATCTATACACTAACAATGATGCAGCAGAAAGAAAAATCAAGGAATCGATCCCATTTATAATTGCACCAAACACCATAAGATACCTGGAAATAAACCTAACCAAAGAGGTAAAGGTTCTGTATTCTGAAAACTATAGAACACTTATAAAAGAAATTGAAGGAGACACAAAGAAAGGGAAAAATCTTCCATGCTCACGAAATGGAAGAACAAATATTGTTAAAATGACTACGCTACCCAAACCAATCTACACAATCAAGGCAGTCCCTATCAAAATGCCATCAGCATTTTTCACAGAGCTGGAACAAACAATCCTAAAATTTGTATGGAACCAGAAAATACCCCAGATAGCCAAAGGAATGTTGAAAAATAAAACCAAAGCTTGTGGCATCACAATTCCGGACTTCAAGTTCTATTACAAAGCTGTAATCATCAGGACAGTATGTTACTGGCACAAAAACAGACACATAGATCAGTGGAACAGAATAGAGAGCCCAGAAATGGACCCTCAACTCTATGATCAACTAATCTTCCAACAAAACAGGAAAGAACATCCAATGGAAAAAAGACAGTCTCTTCAACAAATGGTTGGGAAAATTGGACAGCCACATGCAGAAGAATGAAACTGGACCAGTTTCTTATACTATACACAAAAATAGACTCAAAATGGATGAAAGACTTAAATGTGAGACAGGAATCCGTCAAAATCTTAGAGGAGAGCACAGGCAGCAACCTCTTTGACCTCAGCCACACAGCACCTTCTTGCTAGACACATCTTCAAAGGCAAGGGAAACAAAAGCAAAAATTAACTATCAGGACTTCAAGATAAAAAGCTTTTGCACAGCAAAGGAAACAGTCAACAAAACTAAAAGGCAACCTATGGAATGGGAAAAGATATTCACAAATGACATATCAGATAAAGGGTTAGTAACCAAAATATATAAAGGACTTATACAACTCAACACTCAAAAAACAAGTAATCCAATTTAAAAAATGGACAAAAGACATGAAGAGACATTTCTCCAAAGAAGACATACGAATAGCTCACAGAGAGAAGAAAAAATGCTCAACATCACTCGGCAGCAGGGAAATACAAATCAAAACCACAATGAGATACCACCTCACACTGGTCAGAATGACTAAAATTAACAACTCAGAAAACAACAGATGTTAGTGAGGTTGTGGAGAAAGAGGAACTCTCTTACACTGTTGATGAGAATGCAAAGTGGTGCAGCCACTCCATAAAATAGTATGGGGCTTCCTCAAAAAGTTAAAAATAGAACTACCCTAAAACCCAGCAATTGCACTACCAGGTATTTTTCCAAAGGACACAGACATAGTGATTTGAAGGGACATATGCACCCCAATGTTTATATAGTTCCAATGTCCACAATAGCCAAAATATGGAAAGAGCCCAGATATCTATTGTAGATGAATGGATGAAGAAGATGTGGTGTATATATATATATATATATATATATATATATATATATACACACACACACACAATGTAATATTACTCAGCAGTCGAAAAGAATGAAATCTTGCCATTTGCAATGACATGCATGGAACTAGAGGGTATTATGCTAAGCAAAATAAGTCAGAGAAAGACAGATCCATATGATTTGACTCATATGTGGAATTTAAAAAATAAAACAAATGAACATAGGAGAAGGGAAGGAAAAATGAAATAAAAAAGACAGAGAGCAAAGCAAAGCATAAGAGACTTTTAAGTATAGGGAAAAAAAACAGGGTTGCTGGAGGGGAGGTGAGTCAGGGGATGGAGTAATTGGGTGAGGGGCATTAAGGAGGGCACTTGATCACTGGGTGTTATATGCAACTGATGGATCACTAAATTCTACCCCTGAAACTAAAATAAAAGAAAAACAAACAAACAACAACAATAAAAACTAGTATGTGAATGTATATAGCATCACATTTATAATAGCCAAAAATGGAAACAACCCACATGTCCACCAACTAATAAATGGATTTTGTTAAAAATAAATAAATAAAAATAAAATAAATAAAGCTTCTTTTGCCTGATATAAGTTTTGCAGTTCTGGCTTTTTGACATTCATTTGCATGATAAATGTTTCTCCATCCCCTCATTTTTAATCTACAAGTGTCTTTAGGTTTGAAATGAGTTTCTTATAGGCAGCATATAGATGGGTCTTGTTTTTTTTTTAATCCATTTCACCAGCCTGTCTTTTGATTAGAGCAATTAGTCCATTTATATTCAAAGTAATTATTGATAGATATGTATTTAGTGCCATATTGTTACTTGTTTTGTGGTTGTTTCTATATTTTTCTCTGATCCTTTCTTCTTTTGCTGTCTTTCGTGTTTCCTGGTTTTCTTTAGTGATACACTTGGATTCATTTCTCTTTATTTTTTGCATATTTATTAGTGGGTTTTGATATATGTTTACTTTATGTTTGTATATAACCCCTTCTGCATATAGCAGTCCATATTAAATTGATGGTCACTTAAATTTGAATCCACTCTTCTCTCCTCTCCTCCCCATAGTTTAGGTATCCGGTATCATATTTTACATTCTTCCTTTTGTGAATCCCTTGACTGATTTTTACAAGTATACTTATGTTTCATATTCTCATTTATGGTCTTTCCTTTCTACTCAGAGTCCTCTCAATAAAGTATTTTTTTAAATTAAGGTATACACATTGTCTTTTTAGACATAATGTCATTGCATACTTAATATGGTACAGTGTAGTATGAACATAACTTCTCTATGTACTGGGAAACCAAAATACTTATTTGACTTTCTTTAATTGTAATGTTCACTTTATTTCAGTGGTCTGAAACCAAACCTGCAATATATCTGAGGTGTGCCTGTAATTACTTTAAATGAAAATGGATTAAATTCTCCAATGAAAGACATGGAGCAGCTGAGTAGATTAAAAAATAAGATTCAACTATATTTTGTCTAGAAAAGATTCACTTTAGCAGTAAGGACACAAATAGGCTGAAAATGAAGGAGGAGGAAAAGTATTCCGTGCAAATGGTAGTCAAAAAAGAGCAAGAGTAACAGTACTTACATAAGGAAAAATAGTCTATATGTCAAAAACTGTCACAAGAGACAAAAATGGTCATTATATAATAATAATTATGTCATTTATCAAAGGATATAACCATTGTAAATATATATGTACCCAACATCCGAGCACCTAAGTATGTAAAGCAAATATTAGCAGAATAAAGAGAGAAATAGAGCAATAACAAAATAGTAGGGGATTTTAATACTCCACTTTTAAAAATGCATCAATCATTCAGACAGAAAATAAGGAAATAGCTGACTTGAACAACAATATAGACCAAATGGACTTAAGAGTCATATGTTCCATTCAGTAGCAATAGAATACACATTTTTATGAACACCATGGAATATTCTCCAGGATAGATTATATGTTGGGCCACAAAATAAGTCTTAACAAATTTAAGAAGATTAAATTCATACCAAGTATCTTTTCTGACCACAGTGATATGAAACTGGAAATAAATGGCTGGAGAAAAATAGAAAAAATTACAAATATTTGGAAATTAACACACTCCTAAGAAACCAGTGGGTCAAAGAATAAATCAAACTGGAATTAAAAAAATTCTCATGAAACAAACAAAAATGGAAACACAATGTACCAAAACTTATGCATTGTAGTAAAAGCTGTTCTAAGAAGGAAGTTTATAGTGTCAAATGCCTACATTAAGAAAAAAAAAATCAGAGATAACCTAGCCTTACATCATAAGGAACTACAAAAAAGAAAAAAATAATAAGGCCAAAGTTAGCAGAAGGAAGGAAAAAATAAATATCAGTGTAGAGATAAAGGGAATAAAGATCAGAAAAACAATAGAAAAAATAAAAGAAATTGTTTTTAAAAATTGTTTTTAAAAACAATTTGTTTTTAAAAACAAAATTGACATTTATTTAGACTAGGGAAAAAAAGAGAAGACTCAAAATTATTAATGAAAGAGGAGGCATTACAACTGATACCACAGAAATTCAGAGAATCATAAAGAGACAACTGTGAACAATTGCCAACAAATTGGATAACCTAGAAGAAATGGATACATTTCTAGAAACATAAGCTATCAAGACTGAATTATGAATAGAAAAACTTAACAGACCAATAATGAGTAAGGGGATTGAATCAGCAATTGAAAACCTCCCAACCAAGAAAAGCTTCTTCACAACCTAAGGTATTCACTGGAGAATTCTACCAACAATTAATGAGGAATTAATACCAATCCTTCTCAAACCCTTCCAAAAACTTTAAGAAGAGGGAACAATTATATCTCATTTTATGGGGCCAGCATTACCTTGATACCAAAGCCAAACAAGACAATATAAAACAGGAAAACTGTAGGCCAGTATCCCTGATGAACATAGATGCAAAACTCCTCAACATGATACTAGAAAACTGAATTCAACAGCAGATTAAAAGGATCTTAAACTATGATCAAGTGGGATTTATCCCTAGGATGGATACAAGTATGGTTCAATATAAATAAAACAATAAATGCGACACATCACATTGATAGAATGAAAGATAAAAATTATATGATTTCAATAGATCCAGAAAAAGCATATTCATCAATATTATTTTGTGATAACAATTCCCAACAAATTAGGTATAGAAGGAATGTACTTCAATATCATAAAGGCCATATATGACAAACCCACAGCTAATATTATACTCAAAGGTGAAAAGCTGAAACCTCTTCTAAGATCAGGAACAAGGATGTCCACTGTCTCCATTTTTATTCAGCATAATACTGTAGTCCTAGCCAGAGAAGTTAGTCAAGAAAAAGAAAAAATAAGTGTCCAAATTAGAAAGGAAGAAGTAAAATAGTCTGTTTGTAGACAGTATGATCTTTTTTTTTTTTAAGATTTTATTTATTTATTCATGAGAGACGGAGAGAGAGAGAGAGAAGCAGAGGGAGAAGCAGGCTCCCAAAGAGCAGGGAGGCCGATGCGGGACTCAATCCCAGGACCCCCCGGGATCATGACCTGAGCCGAAAGCAGACGCTTAACCATCTGAGCCACCCAGGCGCCCTGTAGATGGTATGATCTTATACAGAAATAACTCTAGGGGCGCCTGGGTGGCGCAGTCGGTTAAGCATCTGCCTTCAAGCTCAGGTTATGATTCCAGGGTCCTGGGATCCAGCCGTGGGTCAGGTTGCCTTCTCGGTGGGGAGTCTGCTTCTTTCTCTCCCTCTGCCACTCTCCCTGCTTGTGCTCTCTCTCACACACAGACTCTTTCTCTCTCTCAAATAAATTAAAATTTTTTTATCACAAAATCTATTTTTATTTTAAACAATGAAATACCTGATATATCTTTATATTTTTCCTCTCTTTATTTGATAAAAATTTGGTACTAATTTTCCATAAAGAAGACAGAAAGATTATTTAATCCTCTCTGTCATGGTTAAGAAAAATGTGTTTTTTGTTTGTTTGTTTTTAACTAGAATGTATTATTTGTTTCAGGGGTACAGGTCTGTGATTCATCAGTCTTACACAACTCACAGCATTCACCATAGCACATACACTCCCCAATGTCCATCACCCAGCCACCTCATCCCTCCCACCCCCCTCAATTCAAGCAACCCTCAGTTTGTTTCCTGAGATTAAGAGTCTCTTATATTTTGTCTCCCTCTGATTTCGTCTTGTTTCATTTTTCTCTCCCTTCCCCTATGATCCTCTGTCTTGTTTCTCAAATTCCTCATATCAATGAGATCATATGATACATGTCTTTCTCTGATTGACTTATTTCGCTTAGCATAATACCCTCTAGTTCCATCCATGTCATTGCAAATGACAAGATTTCATCTTTGATGGCTGCATAATATTCCTGTGTGTGTGTGTGTGTGTGTGTGTGTGTGTACACACCAACTCTTCTTTATCCATCCGTTGATGGACATCTAGGCTCTTTCCATAGTTTGGCTGTTGTGGACATTGCTGCTATAAACACTGGGGTGCATGTGCCCCTTCGGATCACTACATTTTTATCCTTGGGGTAAATACCCAGTAGTGCAATTGCTGGGTAGTAGGGTAGCTCTATTTTCAACGTTTTGAGGAACCTCCATGCTGTTTTCCAGAGTGGCTGCACCAGCTTGCATTCCCACCAACAGTATAGGAGGGTTCCCCTTTCTCCGCATCCCTGCCAACATCTGTCATTTACTGACTTGTTAATTTTAGCCATTCTGACTGGTGTGAGGTGGTATCTCATTGAAGTTTTGATTTGTATTTCCCTGATGCTGAGCCATGTGGAGCACTTTTTTTGTGTATCTTTTGGCCATCTGGATGTCTTCTTTGCAGAAATGTCTGTCCGTGTCTTCTGCCCATTTCTTGATTGGATTATTTGTTCTTTGGGTGTTGAGTTTGATAAGTTCTTTATAGATTTTGGATACTAGCCTTTTACCTGATAGGTCATTTGCAAATATCTTCTCCCATTCTGTAGGTTGTCTCTTCGTTTTGTTGACTGTTTCTTTTGCTATGCAAAAGCTTTTAATCTTGATGAAGTCCCAATAGTTCATTTTTGCCCTTGCTTCCCTTGCCTTTGGAGATGTGTCTAGCAAGAAGAGGTCAAAAAGGTTGCTGCCTCTGTTCTCCTCAAGGATTTTGATGGATTCCTGTCTCACATGTAGGTCTTTCATCCATTTTGATTCTATTTTTCTGTGTGGTGTAAGGAAATGGTCCAGTTTCATTCTTCTGCATGTGGCTGTCCCATTTTCCCAACACCATTTGTTGAAGAGACTGTCTTTTTTCCATTGGACATTCTAAACTGCTTTGTCAAAGATTAGTTGGCCATAGAGTTTAGGGTCCATTTCTGGGCTCTCTATTCTGTTCCATTGATCTATGTGTTTGTTTTTGTGCCAGTACCATACTGTCTCGATGATTACAGCTTTGTATTGAGCTTGAAGTCTGGAATTGTGATGCCACCAGCTTTGCTTTTCTTTTGCAACATTCCTCTGGCTATTCGGGGTCTTTTCTGTTTCCATACAATTTTAGGATTATTTGTTCCATTTCTTTGAAAAAAATGATGGTATTTTGATAGGGATTGCTTTAAATGTGTAGATTGCTCTAGGAAGCATAGACGTTTTCACAATATTTGTTCTTCCAAACCATGAGCATGGAACGTTTTTCCGTTTCTTTGCATCTTCCTCAATTTCTTTTATGAGTATTCTATAGTTTTCTGAGTACACATTCCTTGCTTCTTTGGTTAGATTTATTCCTAGGTATCTTATGGTTTTGGGTGCATTTGTAAATGGGATCAACTCCTTACTTTCTCTTTTTTCTGTCTTGTTGTTGGTGTATAGAAATGCCACTGATTTCTGTGCATTGATTTTATATCCTGCCACTTTACTGAATTCCTGTATGAATTCTAGCAGTTTTGGGGTGGAGTCTTTTGGGTTTTCCACATAAAGTATCATATCATCTGCAAAGAGTGGGAGTTTGATTTCTTCTTTGCCTATTCAGATGCCTTTTATTTATTTTTGTTGTCTGACTGCTGAGGCTAGGACTTCTAGTACTATGTTGAATAGCAGTGGTGATAGTGGACATCCATGCCATGTTCCTGACCTTAGGGGGAAAGCTCTCAGTTTTTCCCCATTGAGAATGATATTTGCTGTGGGTTTTTATAGATGACTTATGATATTGAGGTATGTACCCTCTATCCCTATACTCTGAAGAGTTTTGATCAAGAAAGGATGCTGTACTTTGTCAAATGCTTTTTCTACATCTATTGAGAGGATTATATGGTTCTTGTTCTTTCTTTTATTAATGTATTATATCACATGGATTGTTTTGCGCATGTTGAACCAAACTTGCAGCCCAGGGATAAATCCCACTTGGTCGTGGTGAATAATCCTTTTAATGTACTGTTGGATCCTGTTGACTAGTATTTTGGTAAGAATTTTTGCATCCATTTTCATCAAGGATATTGGTCTGTAATTCTTCTTTTTGATGGGGTCTTTGTCTGGTTTGGGGATCAAGGTAATGGTGGCCTCTTAAAACGTGTTTGGAAGTTTTCCTTCCACTTCTATTTTTTTGGAACAGTTTCAGAAGAATAGGTATTAATTCTTCTTTAAATGTTTGGTAGAATTCCCCTGGGAAGCCATCTGGCCCAGGGCTCTTGTTTGTTGGGAGATTTTTGATGACTGCTTCAATTTCCTTAGTGGTTATAGGTCTGTTCAGGTTTTCTATTTCTTCCTGGTTCAGTTTTGGTAGTTGATACATCTCTAGGAATGCATCCATTTCTTCCAGATTATCTAATTTGCTGGCATATAGTTGCTCATAATATGTTCTTATATTTGTTTGTATTTCTTTGGGGTTGGTTGTGATCTCTCCTCTTTCATTCATGATTTTGTTTGAGTCATTTCTCTTTTCTTTTTGATAAGTCTGGTCAGGGGTTTATCAATGTTATTAATTCTTTCAAAGAACCAGCTCCTCGTTTTGTTGATCTGATCTACTGTTCTTTTGGTTTCTATTTCATGGATTTCTGCTCTGATCTTTATTATTTCTCCTCCTGCTGGGTTTGGACTTTATTTGCTGTTCTTTCTCCAGCTCCTTTAGGTGTAGGGTTAGGTTGTGTATTTGAGACCTTTCTTGTTTCTTGAGAAAGGCTTGTATTGCTACATACTTTCCTCTTAGGACTGCCTTTGCTGCATCCCAAAGATTTTGAGCATTTGTGTTTTCATTTTCCTTGGTTTCCATGAATTTTTTTCATTCTTCTTTAATTTCCTGGTTGACCTATTCATTCTTTAGTAGGATGCTCTTTAGCCTCCATGTATTTGAGTTCTTTCCAACTTTCCTCTTGTGATTGAGTTCTAGTTTCAGAGCACTGTGGTCTGAAAATATGCAGGGAATGATCCCAGTCTTTTGGTACTGGTTGAGACCTGATTTGTGACCTAGGATGTGATCTATTCTGGAGAATGTTCCATGGGCACAAGAGAAGAATGTGTATTCTGTTGCTTTGGGATGGAATGTTCTGAATATATCTGTGATGTCCATTTGGTCCAGTATGTCATTTAAAGTCTTTATTTCCTTGTTGATCTTTTGCTTAGATGATCTGTCCATTTCAGTGAGAAGTGTGTTAAAGTCCCCCACTACTATTGCATTGTTGATGTTTTTCTTTGCTTTTGTTATTAATTGGCTTATATAATTGACTGCTTCCATATTAGGGGCATAGATATTTGGAATTCTCAGATCTTCTTCTTGAATAAACCCTTTAAGTATGATATAGTGTCCTTCCTCATCTCTTCTTAACAGTCTTTGGTTTAAAATCTAATTTGTCTGATATAAGAATTGCCACCCCAGCTTTCTTTTGGTGTCCATTAGCATGGTAAATGGTTTTTCACCCCTTCACTTTTAATCTAGAGGTGTCTAAAATGAGTGTCTTGCAGACAGCATATTGATGGGTCTTGTTTGTTTATCCAATCTGATAGCCTGTGTCTTTTGATTGGGGCATTTAGCCCATTTACATTCAGGGTAACAATTGAAAGATATGAATTTAGTGCCATTGTATTGCCTATAAGGTGACTGTTACTGTATATTGTCTGTGTTCCTTTCTGGTCTATGTTACTTTTAGGCTCTCTCTTTGCTTAGAGGACCCCTTTCAATAGTTCTTGTAGGGCTGGTTTCGTGTTTGCAAATTCCTTTAGTTTTTGTTTGTCCTGGAAGCTTTTTATCTCTCCTTCTATTTTCAATGACAGCCTAGCTGTGTATAGTATTCTTGGCTGCATATTTTTCTCCTTTAGTGCTCTGAAGATATCATGCCAGTCCTTTCTGGCCTGCCAGGTCTCTGTGGATAGGTCTGTTGCCAATCTAATGTTTCTACCATTTTAGGTTACAGATCTCTTCTCCCGAGCTGGTTTCAGGATTTTCTCTTTGTCTCTGAGACTCATAAGTTTTACTATTAGATGTAAGGGTGTTGACCAATATTTGTTCATTTTGAGGGGGTTTTCTGTGGCTCCTGAATTTTGATGCCTGTTTCCTTCCCCAGATTAGGGAAGTTCTCTGCTCTAATTTGCTCCAATATATCTTCTGCCCCCTCTCTCTTTCTCTTCTTCTGGGATCCCAATTATTCTAATATTGTTTCATCTTATGGTATCACTTATCTCTCAAATTCTGCCCTTGTGATCCTGTAGTTGTTTATCTCTCTTTTTCTCAGCTTCTTTATTTTCCATCATTTGGTCTTCTATATCACTAATTCTCTCTTCTGCCTCATTATCCTAGCAGTTAGATCCTCCATTTTGGATTGCACCTCATTAATAGCCTTTTTGATTTCGACTTGGTTAGATTTTAGTTCTTTTATTTCTCCAGAAAGGGTTTTTCTATTATCTTCCGTGCTTTTTTCACGCCCATCTAGTATCTTTAAAATTGTCATTCTGAACTCTAGTTCCAACATCTTACTAATGTCTGTATTGATTAGATCCCTGGCAGTCGTTACTGCCTCTTGTTCTTTCTTTTGAGGTGATTTTTCTGCTTGTCATTTTGTCCTGAGGAGAATAGATGAATGAGAGAACAAAATGCTAACAGGGTAACAACAGCCCCAGAAAAATATACACTAAACAAATCAGAAGACACCTGAAACTGGGGGAAAAGAAAGGGAAAGAAAGAAAAAAGAAAAAGATAAAGATAAAAAAACAAAACAAAACAAAAGAAAAAAACAGAATATGATCATATATGATCAGACTGGTGCATAGATCAATGCCACACACTAGATTTTGGGCATAGGTCTGTTAGAAGAAAGTGCCTCCCAAAATTTTAATGAAAGAAAAACTTATATATGTACAAAAATAAGGGTTATTACAATGAAGGGATGGAGTATGAGTGTAAAGATGAAAATTATAAAAGATTTTATAAAAGGAATTGATAAGATAAGAAGTTGGTTGAAAAAATAAAGAAGAGGATTTAAAAAAAAAAGAAGAGAATGTGATCAGGCAGGAGACTAGAACAAAGCCATACACTAGAGATTTATAGTATATTTTGGTCTGTTAGAAATAACTGTATCCCCAAATTTTAAAGAGAGAACAACTTATATATATATATATATATATATATATATATATATATATATATATATATATAAATAAAGTTAACTACTATGAAGGGATAGAATATGACTCTAAAAATGAAAAATAAAAAAGATTTTTTTAAAAAAGGGATTGATGTTGGTTGACAAAGGGAAAAAGAAAAATTAAAAAAAAAGTAAATTTAAAAAATTAAGTTTGAAAGAGTAAAGAATCATGGGAAAAAAGCCATGAATTCTATGTGCAGTATTCCCTTAGCTCTGGAGTTCTGCGGTTCTCACTGATCGGTAAACTTGGTCTTGGCTGACTGTTCTTGCTGATCTTCTGGGGGTGGAGCTTGTTGGCAGTGGTTCTTAAATGTCTTTGCTGGAGGCAGAATTGCCCCGCCCTTGTTGGGGGCCGGGCTAAGTAATCTGCTCGGGTTTTCTCTTGGGAGCTTTTGTTCCCTGCAGGCTTCCCATACAGAGTGAAAATGGCAGCTTCCTAATCTCTGCCCTGGGAGAGCTGAGCGCTTGGGGCCCTACTCCTCAGTGCGCCCCCAGAGAAAAGTAGTTAGTCACTCCCATCTCCCTGGTCTCCGGCCGCACTCCCTGCTCACCCGGCCTGTGACCGAGCATTTCTATCTCTGGCACATGACCCCATGTGGTGTCTCCAAACCCAGCAGATCCCTGTGGTGCGCACCCGCACCACTCCTCCAGGGGTAGGAAGGGGAGTCTCCCTGATCTGCTGCTTGTTGGGTCCCTGCTGGAAGAGCAGTGGCCCAGCTGTGCCACGGATCACGGTTTATGGCAACCCTGAGCTGAGAGCCCGCTCCTCGGCTCCATCTCTGCAGTCGGCTTCCCCACTCTGATACCTGGGAGCTCTGCTGCACTCAGGCACCTCGGTCTTTCTGTGTCCCCGAGGGTCCTGAGACCACACTGTCCCAGAGAGGGTTCCACCCCCTGCTTAGCTACTGGAGCGACATCCCTCAGCAGAACTGACTTCTAAAATTTCCGATTTTGTGCTCTGCGGCTCTATCACTTGCCAGTAGTGGCTGACTGAGGCCCCCACCCCTGCCGTCTATCCTCCCGAATATTGCTTCACTTCTCCGCACGTCCTACCTTCCAGAAAGTGGTCGCTTTTCTGTTCAGCGAGTTGCTGCTATTCTTTTCTTTGATCTCCTATTGAATTTGTAGGTGTTCAGAATGGTTTGATCCCTATGTAGCTGAATTCCTGGGACCAGACCAAATTTAGGTCTTCTACTCCTCCACCATCTTGCTCCTCCCCCCTCCCACTGTTTATAACCTATTGTAATCCTTCAAGGCCCAGCTCAAATGTTACCTCTTTTACAAGATCTTCTTCAGCCCCTCCAGACAGAATTAGCACTGTCCTCCTCATAGTACTTATTTGCATGATTCTACTTGTATCATAGTAATTGATATTTTTCTCCTGCTGCACTGGTATGTTACATCTCAAAGCTTCTCCCTACCACTTACCCACACATAGAAGAAAGGCCTACAGTTGGCTGCTTGCCTATTTGTGAGGCCTCCCTGTCAATCCTGATTTATTCCCAGTTTTCTGCAGTTTCTGAAGCTGGTCTATATGTTTTCCTGTGGAAATGGATAGCTGGTTAAAGAAAGAGAATGATAACTAAACTCTTGTTACCTGACCGGAGGTATAAACTCTCTCTTCAGAAAGTGTGGACTCTGGAAACAGACTTCAGAGTTTGAAAACTGGCTCTACCACATTAGTTTTGTGACACTGAGCTTGTCTCAGTGCCTTAGATTCCTTATCTGTAAAATGGGACTAATAAGAGTTCACTAATTTATAGAGCTGTTTTGAAGATAATGATGAGATAATCCTTGTGAAGCACTTAGAACAGGGCCTGGCACAGATAAAGTGCTCAAATAATGGTATCTCTTACCATTATCATCATTGTCATTATTATCATTACCATTTTCTCATTTTGTCAATAATAATTCAGCATATTCCAGAACCTAGAAATAGTTTCCCTTGGCATAGGGTCTAGTTCAGAGTCTCCATTGCTGCTATCATTCCATCCCCTATTTCCTTGCATCAGGAAATGGTTCTTCCCCATGTGGAAGGTAGTGGCCTCTTTGAGATTGTGTATGTGGATCATCTTTATGAGATTGGACCTCCCTAAATGTATTGAGATGGTAACAATGCTGTTATGTCCTGAAGGCACAGCCAACCCCTGTGGTGTCTTCTAAAGTAGAGCAGGGATAAAATTTCCTAGGGTCTTTCTATTAGAAGAAAGTATTCAAATAGAAACATGTAACTGAGATGTTGGGCCTAAAGCATGTGAGAGAAGAAATTCATGTCACTGTTCACTTCATTGTTCTGAAAGGGTAAATGTGCTTAAGGTTACTCCTGAATGCTAGAGGTTTACAGGTGGCCTCTGCCATAAGCATGTCCTGGAAGCACGTGATCTAGTTATGTGGCTCTTTTGTGCTTATGTCCCTACTATTATTTGTGAGCCTTTGGTAAATTTTTGTTTGAATGTTCTAGTCTTATGGCAATTGTGGTAGGGTTAATAAAAGCAGGGCTATATACCTACCTTGCTACAGAGTAAGGAAACTATAGAGGGAATCCTTTTGGCCCTGATCCCTATAATGGTGGCAGCACTGATTGGTGACAGGTTCTCAAGGAGAAGAAAGTTCTCTGGGGAAAAAAGTCTTTGCAGCAAAACTTAGCCCTTCCTTCCCACATAAAAACTCTTACCTCACTGCCCTCTTAGAGCATAATAGCATAAGTAATAACTAACAATTACAGAGTGTTTATTATGTCCCAGGCACTGAAATAAGTATACCATCTCATGTAACCCTCACTACAACCTCATGAAGTAGGTACTATTATTATTCCCATTTTATTGAGGAGAAAACTTGAGGTATAGAGAGATTATGAATTTGCTCAAGGTCCTACAGTTGATAAGAAGCAGAACTGAGATTCAGACCTGGCTATCTGACTCCAAAGCCTGCATTTCTTTTAACATTTTACTATGGAGAGTTTAAAACATAAGCCAAAGTTAAAAAAAAATAAACAGTATAATGTACTCCCCATGTGCCTATCACCCAGCTTCAACATTTACCACCCATTATGTCCGTTCTTGTTTCATCTGTACCCCTACCCACATCCCCAACTAAGACACATGTATGTCATTTCATCCATAAATGTTTCAGTATACATCTCTAAAAGATAAGGACTTTAAAGCCAAAATTACGATACCATAATCATACCTGAAAGAAAACAAAACAAACAGTAATTCCTTAAGATCACTATCTAGTCAATGTTTAAATTCTCCATCATTTTTTTAAAAATCAGGATTCAACAAGATATATGTATTATAACTGCTCAACATGTTTCTCAAGTCTCATTTGGCCAAACAGAACCTCTATTCTTAACCACTACACTCTGATCTAGGTTTTCTATTATGAAGAAAGGTGACAGTTTCCTTACAGCAGGAGTTTTCAATCAAGGATGAACAGCTTTAAGGGACTCTATGAATCTCTTAAAATTAGTTTTTAAAATTTTTCATGTATTTGTGTGGGTTAATTTGTCTAGGGAGAGTATCCTTGGCTCTCCTAAGAGTCTCAAAGCTTTAAGTAAGACTCAGAACAACTGAAAAGTAGGTACTATTGTCACAGAAAATTGTGGACCACAAAAGCTAAGGGAAGAACATGGCTAGTTGGAGGTTTCTTTATGAGGATGGAGAATGAAGTTAAATTCTGTTAAGTTTATTAACTTTAAATTTGAGAGATTTTAACAAATTACTTTTGAGAGAAATAGAAATCATTAAGGATTAACTGGTGTCTCTTTGAAAAGAAGAGAATTATAATTGGGGACTCTTAAGTTCCTTTTAAATTACATATCCCTTTTAATAAAGCATCTTGGTATATTATGGTTTTACTAAATTGTGGTGGTGAAAATCAAACTCGCATCTTGAACTGAATTCCCTATTTTATGGGATCTGTGACTCCACATGAATTGGGCTAGATAGAGACTGATTTTGCGAGATATCAGTGATTTGTTCCACAATAATAGCTCCATTGACAATGTATAAAATTTTTCAATATTATGTGTGCGTGTATAAAAATGAAATGGTAATGAAGTTAGCTTTAATCTTCCCTCTTTGCACCACCTTTTCCTAGATGAAATCCAACATCAAACACCCAATGGTATTATCGCCAGCAGTATGGAACCCCCCAAGCTACCACAATACCCCAAACTGCCTATTCAGAGGAGTGGAGAAGCTGACACTGGGAGGAAGTCTCCAAGTAGCAGGCCTGTTTCAGATGGCAAGTTGGAGTCCTGTCCTGAAGTGGATGTGGGGAAGCTGGTGTCTAGGCTGCAGGATGGAGGGACCAAGGCCATACCAAAGGCCACCAATGGACCTGTGCCAGGCTCTGGGCCCACCAAAGCCCCCTCTTTCCACATAAAGAGACCAGCTCCTCGACCCCTGGCTCACCACAAGGAGGGTAAGTGCTTGGGAATCTCATTGGAATCAGAATTGAAACCAACTATTTTGCACCCTAATATCTTTCTGAGGTTGGAGATATTTAAGTAGGGATTTGTTTCCAGTTTACTACCACCAATATTGGAATGGTGGGTAAGAACATAAAAGCCATTCACAATAATCACTAGAGTGTAAACTTAATGAGGGTGGGGATTTGGGGCCTATTTTATTTACTTCTATATCCCAAGTGCTTAGACAATGCTTGACTGTCACAAGGTAAGCACTCATTGTAGAATAAATTAATAATAATGATGTTTTTATCAATATTATTATTGCTGCTGTTGCCGTTAAGTATCTGCTGTGTCCCTGGCACTGTACTAGGTACTGACAAATTATTTCCGATCCTCACAACCTTACTGTGAAGAATGTATTACTGTTTTTTTTTTTTTTCTACTAGAAAGCTGGGGATCCTAGAGCTAAGTGACTTGCCAAAGATTCACAGTTACTAACTAGCAGAGCTGGGATCTCAATCTTATCAAGTCTGGCAGGTAACAAAGCCTGTGTTATTTCCAATAAGGCAGAACTATCACTTTTCCTTTGTATAAGAAGCTTTGAAATTGGTGAACTGATGGTTTCTCATTCTCACTTTTCAGATTAGCCAAGATAGGGACAAAGGGACACAACTTCTGCAAAACTCTGGACTTTTTAAATTACAAATTCAAGATGTGGCTTACTTTGGTAAATTTAATTGGAGACTCATGTTTGGAGGTTGGGGCTAATCCAGAGAGTATCTGGAGGGCAGTACATAATTCTATGATGATAATATGATATAATGGACAGAATATGGACTTTGATATCAGAAAGGCTCAGACCCAAATTGTGGCTCTTTTACTTTCTAGCTAGATGCCCTTCTAAAAATGTGCCTTGTTTTTTATCCTGTCCTGTTCCAGAAAGAATTTAAGGCTTTCACAATATAGAAAATACAGGAACTTAAAAATAGTAAGAATAATTTATTCAACAAGTATTTATTGAGTACTTGTTGTGTGCCTGGCCCTATCCTAGGCATTAAGGACATAAGAATGAATAAGAGATACAAGGTCCCTACTCTCTTGAGGCTTATATCAGGGCTTAGCGAACTATGGCCTTAACTGAAAAATATCAAAAGAAAAATAATATGTCATGACTCATGAAAATTATATGAAATTAAAATTTCTGTACCCATCAACAGAAACACAACACCTCATTTACATATTGTCTAAAGCTACTTTCACACTAAAACAGCAGAATTAAGTAGTAGCAACAGAGATCTTATGGCCTACAAGTCCTAAAATATTAGCTATCTGATACTTTACAGAAAATGCTTGCTGACTTCTGCCTTAGATTCTAGAGAGTACAGGTGAGAAAAAATGAAGCCAAGAGAGGGAAAAAAGGTAGGATAGTAGGGATATGGAAAGAATGGAGTTAGTACACAAAATGTTTGCTATGAAGCCTTACACACTTGCTGGAACAGTGTCACAGATTTGGCTCCAAACTTTCTAGAGAAAATGAAAAGCGAAAGAACTTAATAGTCATGTAAATCCATGCTCTTAAGGTAACAACAAGCAAGTTGTTCAAAAAAGCACAACTCATCCATTTTTGAAGCCAGAGAATATTTCTAAGAAGCATTTTCTCTCAAGGATTGTTGCATATAAAAACCTCAATATGGGCTGATTGCATTGTCTCAGAGCACAATTCAATAAAAGCTATTCTATGGGGGTCTGATAAGATTTCCACTAAGTAACTGACTCTGTGAATTCTTTGGCTTGACCCAGTGATGCATTTGTCTGTATGATTAATAGTTAAGTTATTTAAAATCTGCACACCTTGGTTTCTATATCTATCTATATCTATATCTCCTATAAATAGAAACAGCTCATCCCACAGAATTATTGCTAAGGTTAAAAAAAATAACAAAATATCTGCCATGTAATCAGTATTCAAAATATGTTATTAATTCCCTTTCTCTGCCCTTGCCCTTCTTAAGATTTGCCTATTCAAGGAAATAGCCAATTAAGACCAGACTTCTATGTGGACACAACTTCAATTTATAAGTCATGTGTTGACCTTCACATCAATCTGTTAGAGAGTTGGGTAACTCAAGTTATATTCATCACAGTGAAGTTTGTTTTGCCTGCTGCCAAGTCTTGAGGTCAGCCAGATCCTGTAAGTTTAGCACACACAGTAACAGCCCTCCCTAACCATCATCTACTGCAAAGTTAAATTCCAGAGGCATTCCCCCTTCCCCTTCCTCCACAGTCCTGCTCCAGACTTCTGGCAGCAACTAACAGTTTCAGTCAATGAAAGTACTGATCTTGCTGTCAAGTATCAGCCAACCTATCTAAGTTTGGGCCACATCATTGCCTGCTTTTGCTTTCTGTCTTAAATCAGTCAGCAACAGGCTAGGGTGATGCAGCTTTTTTCAAAGCCCTATGCCTCCAGCCTTAGCCACAGAAATCAGAACTGAGGTAGTGGTTCTGGCCTTGGTGGAAAATCAGCTAAACTTCTGCCTCTTTGCTGGTTTTTTTTTTCAAGTTTTTATTTAAATTCCAGTTAGTTAACATACAGTGTAACATTCATTTTAGGAGTAGCATTTTGTGATTCATCACTTAAATATAACACCCAGTGCTCATCACAAGTGCCCTCCGTAATATCCATCACCCATTTAGCCCATCCCCCACACACACCTGCCCTGCAGCAACCCTCAGTTTGTCCTCTATAGTTAAGAGTCTGATTTATGGTTTGCCTCTCTCTTTGTTTCCCCGTATGTTCATCTGTTTTGTTTCTTAAATTCCACATAATGAGTGAAATCATATGGTACTTGTCTTTGACTAACTGACTTATTTCGGTTAGCATAATACACTCTAGCTCCATCCACATTATTGAAATGGCAGGATTTCATTTTTTTGATAGCTGAGTAATATTCCATTGTATACATATACCATGACTTCTTTATCCATTCATCAATCAATGGACATTCAGGCTCTTTCCATAATTTGGCTACTGTTTATAATGCTGCTATAACCATCAAAATTCTAGAGGAAAACACAGGCAGAAACCTCTTTGACATTAGCCGTAGCAACTTCTTACTTACTGTGCCACTCTCATGTCTCCCATCTCCATCCCTTGTATCAATCCAACATTTGAGTGGACTTGATATTCTTTACATTTTTCCTTAGCAATTAAAAATAGCACACACAAGGTGCATGTTAAATTGCATTGTTCCATGGCAATCAACTTACAATAAAAATCAGTATTGTTTGCTGATATAATTTAGTCAAGGACTCTTTTTTTTCCAGACATAGAACTAGATGCTTTCTCTTTTTCTATTGTATTCTATTGTGATAGACCTATGAGATAGGTTTTTCCCCTCATTTCACGTTTATTTCCCCATTAAGGAAAAACTGAGGCTCAGAGAAGTGAAACAACTTCCCAGAGTCACCCACGTTGTAAGATATGGAGACAGAGCTTGAACCTTGGCTTCTTTTGAGTATCACATTTTTATTTCTTAAACAGCTTTAGCTACTTTGTCCTTTCTATTTTCTAAAAAGCATTAGCTTTTAGGAGAGCAAAATTATACAAGCCAATATCCTGCCCTCCTTTGACAGCACTGCTTCTAACCAGGCCTGGCTTTGGAGAGGGCTTTTGTGTAGTTTCTACAAAGGGACTTAGGATGTTCCTTTTGAGAGTAGGGTGGGGAAGAGATCTACTTACATGCATTTGTTCATTTATTCGGGCATAGTGCTATGCAGTGGGAGAGAAAAAGATGAAAGGCCATGCATGGTCCCTGCCCTCCAGAGGGCAGAGGATGGTGAGGCTGGCATGTAAGCAACCAGTCCCAGTCCAGTATGACCCATGTTCTGACGGGGGTGAGAATAAATTCCTGTTGGAGCATGGGGCAAGGAGCGCTTCACTCTGCCTTGGGTTCTGAGATAAAAGTGAAGCATATATCCACACTGGAAGCCTATAATACATGTGTTTAGGATCCCTTCTTAACTCTTTCCTCTGTCTTGACCAGAGAGAAAAGACTACATTCTGATGGTGTGTTCTAGGGTTTGGAGAAAGAGTGCTTGTAAGGCCTTGCTCAGCTACAGGGCCATCAATTCTCCACTGGGTTAACTATTGCAGTGAGTAGCATTTGCATCAGCTCCAGAAGCATTAGAAACAGACCTGTCCTTGAAATAATTGGCTGTGCTGGCCTTTATCCACATTTGCTTGTTTGGATTCATTATGCTTTAGTAATCTACTGTGTTTGGTTTTCATGCTCTGCCTTTCCTGGAGCCTAACTCCCAAGTGATCCAAAAGAGTAATTAGTGGCTACAGGAGAAGAGAGGCTTTCAGGTGAGCATGGCAGAATTTCATAGAAAGTAAGAGATGATTCTAGAAAACTGGGGGAATGTACAAGGAGAAAGAACCTCCCCTTACCGTGCTTTCAGATTTGATGTAGATGGATATAAGAAAAGGTGGGAGAAAGTTGTTTAAGGTTGAAGACTGATAGCCATGAGGTACTAAGAAATCAACAAGTGCTAAGATTGGTTATAGTCATTTTACAGAGAATGTGGAGGGAGAGAAGAGGTTGGGCTGGAGAGGGAGGTAAAATTTGTAGTAAAAGTCAGGTGTGGACCAAAGTTAAAAAGAAATTAAGAGGAAGTACAGTTTGGTAGAAAGATCATAGGCTCAGAAGGCTTAGTGAAGTCTCAGATGTGACAAGCTTCAGTCTCCGAGATAGGATTTTGAATCCTAGCTCTGCCTCAGAGCTGTGGGACCTTTGGCAAGCCACAACCTCTCTGAGTCTTAGTTTTCTTATTTGTAAAATGAAGATAATAATTATGCCCATAGGATTGTTACAACAATGGAATGAGGCATCCATTTGCTTGGCACGTAGTGAGTACTCAGTAAGTGGTAGCAATTGTTTTGCTTTTATAGGAAGCTAAGTACTAGCTACATAATCTTAGATAAACTTAACTTCTTTGAGCCAGTTTTATTAACTGTAAATGGGGACAATGCTTACATTGTAAGAAACATTTTTTGTGGGTATAAAGTAAGATTAGGTATACAAAACATTTATGCAATAATACAATAGAAGTTCAAAAAATGATATTGCTACTGGATGGGCAACAACCTCTCAGGAAACTGGCAGCCAAAGAAGATGGTACATGTTTATTCTTTTGTATTTTGGAGCGTGTGAGAAGCTGAAGCCTCAAACATAGATGACATCTAAGAGCTCAGAGCTACTTTTTCCACCCTCAAACTTTCTGACCATGCCAAATACTGAGAAAGAGGAGGACCATTGTTGAGGGGAAGAGACAAGGAAGGATATTTCGCCATCCCTCAAGGTCTACCTCAAGTCCTGTTCCTTCCATGAAGCTTCCTGACAGTTCTGCCCCAGGGAACTCTACCTTACCTCATTTCTTCTGACATTCAAGTTTGACCCTTTAATGTGGATGCTGAGTTACAGTATTCACAATTGTTTTCTAAATGTATGACTTCATTGTCCAATTCTGTTTTAAGCCCCTGGAGGGCAAAGTCTGTATCATATCACTTGTAAGAGCATAAGGCTGGGCACAAAAGCCCTCAAGAAACACAGCGTGTCTTTCAATTTAGGTTCCAGAATAGCCCTGAAATTTGGCCATATCATGTTTGTGTGTGTGTCAAAGATGTCGCAACTGGGAACTTAAAAAAGAAAATCTCTTTATGTTGTCTTCTAATGGACTGAACTACATTTTTCTTTACTCAGTAAATATTTATGGAATACCAGTTATGTGCAAAGCAATTTACTTGGACTTTTGGTGACTACAGAGATGAATCCCACCTGGATCTTGCTATCATCTTGCTTCCATTCTAATAGGGGACATAGAGCCACCAAAACAAAGAGCCCTGATTCAAAGTACAAGATGATTAGTGCCTGAGGAGTCAGAGAAAAGAATTTGGAGCATCTTAGGCTTGGAGCACTTAAGCTGAATCTTGATAGATGATGTAAATTTAGGTGTTTGGGAATAGGGTAAAGGGAATCTGGGGAACATATGATCAATTGTGAAACATGTATATGGAACAACAAATAATACTGTTTGTGTGGACTGTAGCATATGTGAAGAGAAATGGTGGAAAGCTAGATCAGAAAGATCAGTTGAAGCCAAGTGGAAGAGGATAGTGACTTCCAGGTTAAAAATGATTGAGTTTATTCTGCAGGCAACACTGAACTATGGAGTCTAAATCTAAATCTATCTATCAAGAGATTTTTTTCAAGCTGGTTAAGTACATCATCAGAACTGGCTTCTAAAATACTCCAAAAGCAGCATTTAAAAGTCAGCAGGGAGAGATATAGGTCTATAGACTTATATCATGAACCCATTGATCTGTAAAACAGTCCAAGTCCACGTTGCACAGCTATTGAAATGATCTTGTCAAGGTTACACAGCAAGTTTGTTTTAGTATTAAGACTGGAATCTAGGTCTCTTGACTCCCAGTTATATTACTCTTCCATCTCTGCCTCCTCAGTTTGATATTGTGGTTTTACTGTGGCAAATTGGAATAAGAGAGAACATCACTGGGGTGTTTTAACCAAGAAATCCCTTTGCTGTGACTTCAAAGTTTGACTTGTAATGAATCATCAATAAAGAGCCTAATGTTTGTTTTCCAAGGCCTTGGGTTGATGTCCATTTGGATTTGGCTGTAAGTTGGAAAGAAATGGGATTCATATTTTAGGAGGCATCATCTGGTTCTTTTATCAAGAAAAGCAATCGCCCTAAGACGGACCCAGGTTTGGGTAGAAGTATTTTCTGGTTTGACCACAGCATACTCTTCCTGTCCAACACCCCCTCCACTATCCATTTGAAATGGAACAGCATTATCAGCTCTGGTCATTTTGATCTGCAGTGACCAAGTTAGCATTATGTGGCCTAGTGGTTCCTAACTCTGGCTACACATAGCATCACCTGGGGAACTTTTTGTTTTTGTTTTAAGATTTATTTATTTATTTCAGAGAAAGAGTGCAGGGGAAGAGGGGCAGAGGAAGAGAGAAACTCAAGCAGAGTACACACCCAGAGCAGAGTCTGACGCAGGGCTTGATCTCACAACCCAGAGATCACAACCTGAGCTGAAACCAAGAGTTGGATGCTCAACCAACTGCACCACCCAGGTGTCCCACCTGGGGAACTTTTAAACATACCCATACCCAAGTCCTACCCTATTCAATTAAACTAGGATCTCTGGGGATTGGGTCCAGATACTATATGATTTTCATGTTCCCAATGTATAGCCAAGGTTGAAAACCACTGGTACTTGGGACTACCTGGACTTCAGAAATCAGATGTATCTGAATCTATTACCAATTACCTATGAGGTTACTTCTTATCTCTGTGTCTCTGTTTTCACAACTGTAGAATAGGAATAATACTTTCTACCTTGGAAGGTTATAACCCATGTTAAATGAGAATGTATGCATAAAATACTGAGTATAGTATCCTAACATCTAGAATAGAGCAGGTGTTCAATAAAAGCCAAAATTTTTACCAGCTATTTTATTACCATTACTATTATTTTTACCATTTATAATTTTTATATGACTAATAATAACAAAACAGCAGGCACTAGGAAAAACAGTGGATGCAGAAACAAGAGATAGGAGTTTCAACCCTCACTCTATCACTTACCTAACTACGTGACTTGAATTAGTTTGTCTTTCTGAACCTCAATTTTGTTCTCTATGAAATGAAGAAGATAAGACCCATCACTGTTTCTCTCCCAAGATTATTGTGAACATCAAATAGTTATCTGGAAGAGTGCTTTGAATGGTATAAAGTGTGTTAGAAAAATCAGATTATTATTATAATTTTGGTCATTTTTTAGCTGCAATTCTGTGTACCCAGCCTGGTGCTAAGGGGAATGTCATGTTCAGAAATATAAGATACAGTCTAGATGGGGAGACAGAATTTGTATGTGTGTACACAAATAATTCCTCCATTAGAATACCAATCATACTGTATTATCATTATCTCTTTTCATATCTGTGTCCCTCACCAGAATGGCTGGCTAGCTGGAGGAATTAAAAAAACCCACAAGGCAATATATAAGTACTTCATGAGTGTTTATATGGATGGAAATCACCTATGTCACCAGAACTGTTCAGAGGGGTGAAATCTGAGCTGTTTTGAGGGTTGGTTACAGTACAGATAAGACATGAGAACTGGGGCATATATCAGGCAGGAAGCAAAACAGAGTCTAACACTTACTTACTCCTCATATATGCTAGGCACTGTCAATAGGCTTATTTAGTCCTTACAATCACCTGGTGGGGAGAGGTTATTATACCCACTTCCTGGATGAAGACACTGATGGTCAAAAAGGGGAAATAACTGCCCAGAGTCCAATAGCTTGGAAGTAGCAGAACAAGGCCTCAAAATCAGGACTACCCAACTCCAAACTTTCAGTACTTTCCACCATACCATACCAGCTCACCTAGAAGTAAGAATCAAGGGCTGGCAGGGTGCCTGGGTGTCTCAGTCAGTAAGCATCTGCCTTTGACTCAGGTCATGATCCCAGGGTCCTGGGGTCAAATCCCACATTGGGCTCACTGCTCAGCAGGGAGTCTGCTTCTCCCTCTGCTTCTGCCCTCCCCCCTGCTCATGCTCTATCTCTCAAATAAATAAATAAAATCTTTAAAAAAAGAATCAAGGGCTTGCTTTGATAGGGCAATTAGGAGACCAGTTTGACTAGAGTAGAGCTGGAAGATAAAGTCCAGATTTGCTGCCTGGGATTATAATTTGGGAGCAGCTCATAGAGGGCCTTGAATTTATAGTAAAGAATTTGAACTTTATCCTATACATTTTTTTTTAGAGTATGAAATCCTTTTTTTTTTAATTTTTTAAATTTTATTATGTTAGTCACCATACAATACATCATTAGTTTTTGATGTGGTGATCCACAATATCCTATACATTTTATAGCTACTGTATGATCTTCAAGAAGAAAAATGATGTTAAAATACTTAGGGTAAACCTTTTAACAGTATTACATAGATTAAAGTTAATATTTTTTATATTTACTTTAAAATTTTATAGAAGAAAAATTGAGACTATAAAGATGTACTAAACAAAAAATCAAGAAATATCAAAATCACCAACAATATTTTTCTCCTCAATTTTTTAAGTTTTTATTTAAATTCCAGTTAGTTAACATACAGTATAGTATTTGTCTCAGGTGAACAATTTAGTGATTCAACACTTACGTACGACACCCTGCGCTCATCACAACAAGCGCACTCCAGGGGTGCCTGGGTGGCTCAGTTGCTAAGTGTCTGCCTTTGACTCAAGTCATGATCCCAGGGTCCTGGGATTGAGCCCCACATCAGGCTCCCTTTTCGGCAGGGAGCCTGCTTCTCCCTCTGCTGCTCCCCCAGCTTGTGCTCTCTCACTCTGTCAAATAAATAAATAAAATCTTTTTTTAAAATTTTATTTATTTATTTGACAGAGAGAGAGAGAGAGCGAGAGCAGGAACACAAGCAGGAGGCGTGGGAGAGGGAGAAGCAGGCTTCCCGCCGAGCAGGGAGCCCGATGTAGGACTCCATCCCAGGACCCTGGGATCATGACCTGAGCCGAAGGCAGACGCTTAACGACTGAGCCACCCAGGCGCCCAATAAATAAAATCTTAAAACGAAACAAGGGCACTCCTTAATCCCCACCACCTATTTACCCAACCCCCCTACCTCCCCTCTGGTAACCATCAGTTCTCTATAGTTAAGAGTCTGTTTCTTGGTGTGCAACTCACATTTTTCCCCTATGATCATTTGTTTTGTTTCTTAAATTCCACATATTAGTGAATTCATAGTATTTGCCTTTCTCTGACAGACTTATTTTGCTTACCATAGTACTCTGTAGCTCCATTCACATCATTGAAAAGAGCAAGATTTAGTTCTTTATTATGGGTGAGTAATATTCCATTGTGTGTGTGTGTGTGTGTGTATATATATATATATAAAATATTGTATATATATGTATACATATATACTCCATTGTGTATATATACAATATAATATAATATAATATATACGATATTCCATTGTGTGTGTGTGTGTATATATGTATATATATATATATATATACACACACACATAAAGATATCATATCTTTTTTTTCCAAGTTTTACTTTAAATTCCAGTTAATATACAGCATAATATTAGTTTCAGGTGTACAATTCAGTGATTCAACACTTACATAGGACACCCTCTGCTCATCACAACAAGTGCAAAACTTAATCCCCATCACCAGTTTAACATATCCCCCCACCCACCTCCCCTCTGACAACTATCATTTGGTCTTGCACTTGTGATGAGCAGAGGGTGTCCTATGTAAGTGTTGAATCACTAAATTATACACCTGAAACTAATATTATGCTGTATATTAACCAACTGGAATTTAAAGAAAAACTTGGAAAAAAAAGATGTGATATCTTCATGTGTGTGTATATATATATACACACACACACACATACACACACAATGGAATATTGTATATTGTAAATTAATTGTATTAATTGTAAATTAAGAGTCTGTTTCCAGGTTTTCCTCTCTCTTCTCCCACTCATATTCATTTGTTTCTTAAATTCCACATATGAGTGAAATTATAAGGTATTTGTCTTGCTCTGACTGACTTATTTCCCTTAGCATAATACTCTCTATCTCCAAGTAGTTGCAAATGGTAAGATTTCATTCTTTTTAATGACTAATAATATGCCATTGTGTGTGTGTGTGTGTGTGTGTGTGTGTGTATGTACACACACAACGTCTTCTTTATCCATTCATCAGTCAGAAATGGGCTGATTCCATATTTTGGCTATTGTAGATAATGCTGCTATAAACATCGGGGTGCAGGTATCCCTTTGAATTAGTATTTTTGTATTCTTTCAGTAAATACCTAGTGCTGCAATTGCTGGATCATAGTGAAGTTCTATTTTTACCTTTTTTATTAAGATTTTATTTATTTATTTATTTATCTATTTATTTATTTATTTATTTGACAGAGAGAGAGCGAAAGCAGCAACACAAGCAAGGGGAGTGGGAGAGGGAGGAGCAGGCTTCCCACCGAGCAGGGAGCCCGATGTGGGGCTCGATCCCAGGACCCTGGGATCATGACCTGAGCCGAGGGCAGACTCTTAATGACTGAGCCACCCAGGTGCCCCTATTTATACCTTTTTAAGGAACCTCCATACTGTTTTCCAGCATGTCTGAACCAGTTTGCATTCCCACCAACATTGCAAGAGCGTTCCCCTTTCTCCACATCTTCACCAACCTCTGTTGTTTCTTGTGTTGTTGATTTTAGCCATTCTGACATATGTGAGATGGTATCTCATTGTAGTTTTGATTTCCATTTCCCTGATGAGTGATGTTGAGCATCTTTTCATGTGTCTGTTGGCCATCTGGATGTCTTCTTTGGAAAAATGACTTTTCATGTCTTCTGCCCATTTTTTTAACTGGATTATTTGTTTTTTGGGTGTTGAGTTTTATAAGTTCTTTATATACATTGGATACTAACCCTTAATTGGATATGTCATTTGCAAATATCTTCTCCCATTCTGTAGGTTGCCTTTCAGCTTTGTCGGTTATTTCCTTCACTGTGCAGAAGCTTTTTATCTTGATGAAGTCCCAAAATTTATTTTTGCTTTTGTTTCCCTTACCTCAGGAGACATATCTAGTAAGAAGTTGCTATGGCCAATGTCAAAGGGGTTACTGCTTGTGTTCTCTAGAATTTTAATGCTTCCGTGTATCACAAATTTAGGTCTTTTATCCATTTTGAATTTATTTTTGTGTATGGTGTAAGAAAGTGGTCCAGTTTCATACTTTTGCATGTGGCTGTCCACTTTTCCCAACACCAATTGTTGGGGAGACTGTCTTTTTTCACATTGAATATTCTTTCCTGCTTTGTCGAAGATTAATTGACCATACAGTTGTGGGTTCATTTCTGGGATTTCTATTCTGTTCCATTGATCTATGTGTCTATTTTTGTGCCAGTACCATACTGTTTTGATCAATACAGATTTGTAATATAACTTGAAGTCCAGAATTGTGATGCCACCAGCTTGGCTTTTCTTTTTCAAGTATTGCTTTGGCTATTTGGGGTCTTTTGCGGTTCCATACAAATTTTAGGATTGTTTATTCTAGCTCTGTGCAAAATGCTGTTGTTATTTTGATAGGGATTGCATTAAATGTGTAGAGTGCTTTGGGCAATATAGATTTTTCACAAAATTTGTTCTTCCAACCCATGAGCATGGAACATTTTGCCAGTTCTTTGTGTCATCTTCAATTTCTTTCATCAGTGTTTTGTAGTTTTCAGAGTACAGATCTTTTACCTCTTTGGTTAGGTTTCTTCCTAGGTATCTTATGGTTTTGGTGCAATTGTAAATGGGATCAAGTCCTTGATTTGTCTTTCTTCTGCCTCATTGCTAGTGTATAGAAATGCAACTGACATCTGTGCATTGATTTTATATCCTGCCACTTTGCTGAATTCCTGTATGAGTTCTAGCAATTTGGGGGTGGAGCCTTTCGAGTTTTCTATATAGAGTGTCATGTCATCTGCAAACAGTGAACATCTCACTTCTTCCTGGCGTTTTGGATGCCTTTTATTTCTTTTGTTGTATGCTTCCTGTGGCTCGGCCTTCCAGTGCTATGTTAAGTAACAGTGGTGAGAGTGGACATCCCTTGTCTTGTTCCTGACCATAGAGGAAAAGCTCTGTTTTTCCCCATAGAGGATGATATTAGCTGTGGGCTCTTCATATATGGCCTTTATTATGTTGAGGTATGTTAGAGGGTCCCTCTAACCCTACTTTGTTGAGGGTTTTTTTTTTTTTTATCATGAATGGGTGTTGTACATTGTCACATGTTCTTTCTGCATCTATTGAAAGGATCATATGGTTCTTTACCTTTCTTTTATTGATGTGGTATATCACGTAGATTGATTGTTGAATATTGAGCCACCCTTGCAGCCCAGGAATAGATCCCAGTTGATCCTGGTGAATGATTCTTTTAATGTACTGTTGGATTTGGTTTGCTGGTATTTGAATGAGAGTTTTTGCATCCGTATTCATCAGGGATATTGGCCTCTCGTTCTCCTTTTTAATGGAGTCTTTATCTGGTTTTGGTATCAGGGTAATGCTGGCCTCATAGAATGAATTTAGAAGTTTTTCTTCCAGTTCTATTTTTTGGAATAGTTTGACAAGAATAGGTATTAACTGTTCTTTAAATGTTTGGTAGAATTCCCCTGGGAAGCCATCTGGCCATGGACTTTTATTTGTTGGGAGATTTTTGATTACTGATTCAATTTCTTTGCTGGTTATCGGTTTGTTGAAGCTTTCTATTTCTTCCTGTTTCAGTTTTCGTCATTTATATGTTTCTAGGAATGTATCCATTTCCTCCAGGTTGTCCAATTTGCTGGCATATAGTTTTTCATAATATTCTAATTGCTTGTATTTCCGTGGTGTTGGTCGTTATTTCTCCTTTCTCATTTGTGATTTTATTTATTTGGGTCCTTTCTCTTTTCTTTTTGGTAAGTCTGGCTAGAGGTTTATCAATTTAGTTATTTTTTTCAAAGAACCAGCTCCTGCTTTCATTGATCTGTTTTATTGGCTGTTTTTTAGGTTCTGTTTCATTAATTTCTGCTTTAGTCTTTATTATTTCCTTCCTTCTTCCTGGCTTTAGGCTTTGTTTGTTGTTCTTTCTCTAGCTCCTTTAATTTTAATGTTAGGTAGTTAATTGAGATTTTTCTTGCCTCTTGTGGTAGGCCTGTATTCCTATGTCTACTTCCTTCTTATGACCACTTTTGCTGTATCCCAAAGGTTTTGGGCCATCATGTTTTCATTTTCATTTCATTTCATTTGTTTCCATGTATTTTTTAAATTTTATCCTTAATTTCCTGGTTGACCCATTCATTGTTCGATAGCATGTTGTTTAATCTCCATGTGTTCTTTCCAAATTTTTTCTTGTGGTTGACTTCAAGTTTTATAGCCTTGTGGTCAGAAAAGATGCATGGAATGATCTCAGTCTTTTTGTACTTGTTGAGGCCTTATTTGTGACCTAGTATGTGATCTATTTTGGAGAATGTCTCATGTGCACCTGAAAAGAACGCATTTTGTGCTGTTTTAGGATGGAATGGTCTGAATATACCTGTTAAATCCATCTGGTCCAAGGTGTCATTCAAAGCCATTGTTTTCTTGTTGATTTTCTTGTTGATTTTCTGCTTAGATGAGGTGTATATTGATGTAAGTGGGAGTATTGAAGTCTCATATTATTACTCTCAATGAGTTCCTTTATGTTTGTTATTAATTGTTTCATGTATTTCAGTGCTCTCATGTTGTGGGCATAAATATTTACAATTGTTAGACCTTCTTGTTGGATTGCCCCCTTTATTATGATATAGTTCCCTTCTCTATCTCTTGTTACAGTCTTTGTTTAAACTCTATTTTGTCCAATATAAGTATTGCTAATCTGGCTTTCTTTTCACATTCTTTTGCAAGATAAAAGTTTCTCCATCCCCTCCTTTTCAATCTGCAGGTGTCTTTTGGTCTAAAATGAGTCTCTTGTAGGTAGCATATAGATGGGTTTATTTTATCCATTCTGACAGCTTATATCTTTTGATTGGAGCATTTAGTCTGTTTACATTCAGAGTAATTAGTGATAGATATGTATGTAGTGCCATTTCATTATTTGTTCGTTGTTTCTGGAGATATTCTCTTATCCTTTCTTGTCCCTGTCAGTTTTGGTCTTTCCTTTCCACTTAAAGAGTTGCCTTTAATATTTCTTGTAGGGATGTTTTAGTGGTCACAAACTCCTTTATTTTTCGCTTGTCTGGGAAACTCTTTATCTCCCCTTCTATTCTGAATGACAACCTGCCAGATAGAGTATTCTTGGCTGCAGATTGTTCCCATTCAGCACTTTGAGTACATCATTCCACTCCCTTCTGTCTTGCCACGTTTCTGTTGAGAAATCTGCAGCTGGCCTTATGAGTCTTCCTTGTAAGTTAGGGATTTCTTTTGTCTCTATGCTTTAAGAATTTTTCTAAATCATTATATTTTGAAAATTTAATTACAGTATGTTTTGGTGTTGGCCTGATGTTGTTGATTTTGATGTGAGTTTTCTGTATATCCCAGATCTGAATAACTGTTTCCTTCTCCAGATAGGGAAGTTTTTAGCTATGATTTGCTTAAGTAAATTTTCTGCCCTCCTTTCTCTTCTTCTGGGACTGCTAAAATATGAATGTTATTACATTTGATGGAGTCACTGAGTTCCCTAAATTTATTCTCATGTTCCATGATTTCTCTTTCTCTCTTTTGTTAAGCTTCATTATTTTCCATTATTTTGTCCTCTACATCACTTACTCATTTTTCTGCTTCTTCCAGCCTTGTGTTCATTCCATCAAGTCTGTTTCCAATTTCAGTTATTGCAGTTTTCATTTCTGACTGATTCTTTTTTAACTCTTTTGTCTCTGTGGTAAGGGCCTCCCTGAAGTCTTCCATTCTTTTCTCAAGCCCAGCAAGTATCCTTATGACTGTTGCTTTAAATTCTCCATCAGGCATGTAATTATATCTGTGTCACTTGGATCTCTAGCTGTGACCTAATCTTGTTGTTTCATTTGGGATAAATCCCCCTGTCTTCGCATTTTTTCCTAAGTCTCTATCTTCTTCTCTGTGTTAGAAAAGCCAGTAATATTTCCTGTTCCTGAGAGTAATGGCTTTATGAAGAAGCGGCCATACAGTATCCATGGCCTAGAGCTTCAGGGAGTGTCTCTGGTGTGTGCTCCCTGTGCTCTGCTGTTGTGCTGTGGCTGCTCTGTCCTTCAGGCCAGTCATCCTCAGAGGTTCTCCTTGCCTGCAGTGGGCAGTGTTTGGTTCTTGGCCAAACTGTGGCAAGTTTTAACTATGTGTGCTCTGGTCTGCTTGTGAAATGAGAGCTAATACTTCCAGTAGAACTGAAGCACTGCAGAGCTTTCTATTCAGGAGATGTGGTGTGAGCAGGGGTTTCTTTGGTCTTCTACAGAAGGGGCCCACCACACTGTGACTGATGCAAGCTTGACTGAGAAGGGCAGTACCACCAGAGAGCAGTGGTATGGGACCTGGTATAAGCAGACTAGGCAGCTTGTGTTGGTGCTGTAGTGCTTCCTGCAGGTGGCTCTTTGTTTATGCTGAGGGGCTGGGACGGGGGAATGGTGCCAGCTAGCTTGTCCCTGGAGGAGTGCCTCCATGCACACTGCCTCTCAGGGAAGCACTCCAAGAAGAGCAAGTAATCTCCCCACCATATGTCCCAGGGGTTTTTCAGATTGCTGTTTACACACTATCTGACTCCCTGTTGTATACTGCCTTCTCTTCAGGAGCAGCACAGTGCTCTCTGGGCTCTATCCCAGCAAAGCCTGCTCACTTTATTTTCTTTTTAAGAGCAAGAGCCATATCTTATTCATCTTTGCACCCTCTAAGGCACCCAGCACAGTGCCTGGAGAAAATGGAGTTAAGTGTTTTTTTGAATAAACTCTGTTTCCATATTTGGGTTTCTCTAGTTTCTTCAATTCAGATCATTTACATAAGTTTCTCCAAAGGGATCTATATGGGAAGTCATTGACTTCCTCATTTCCAGATAAATTTTATATGTAATAGCATTAATGAAAATAGTGAAAAGAAAAAGGGATCTATGTACAGTACCACAGTATTATGTCCAATGTATGTATAACTACCTTGTGGCGAGGTGCTCATCAAGAAACATCGATTGGTGAGACAGTTCTTCCTTGTATGGACTATCCAGCATATTGACCTATCCTTTCAAATGCCAGCAGGTCCCTCCATAATTTTGGCAAATCAAAAAGGCCAGTATAGTTTAATTAATTTTTAATTAATTAATTAATTAAAAATAATTAAAAATTAAATTAATTTTAAATTAATTAAAATTTAATTAATTTTTCCAACTGTTAACCACAAATGCATCTTCCAAATTAAAGATAAAAGTTGATTAGATGCTTATTTGTTTGTTTTTTTAATTTTTTATTTAAATTCAATTTAATTAACTTATTCTGTATTTTTAATTTCAGAGGTAGAATTTAGTGATTCATCAGTTGCATGTAACACCAAATGCTCATTACTTCAAGCCTGTTGACTTTTAAAACTGTAGGGTTTAAGAATGTGGTGTGGGCAGGGGCCTGTGCCGGTCTTGGGAAGGGGCCCACCATGCTGGAATTGAGGTGAGCTTGACAGAGAAGAGCAGTTGTGCCAGAGCGCAAGAGTGTGGGACTTGGTGTAAGCAAGTTAGGCAGCCAGTGTAAGGGCAGAGCTGCCCTCTGTAGGTAGCTCTGTGTTTGTATTAAGGGGTGGGGGAGGAAAGTGGCACCAGCCAACTCCTTTGTCACCAAAGAGGTGTCTCCCTTAACTCTGCTCTCAGGGTGGTGCTCCAGGAAGAGCAAATTATCTCCCCTCTGTGTACCCCAAGTGGTCTTCAGATCACTTATTTCCATGTCAGCTGCCCCTTGGTTGTTTGCCTGCCCTCTCTCCAGGAGTAGGGAAGCTCCCTCAGGGCTCTATGACAGCCAAACATGCCAAGCTTTAAAACAGCAGTCTTTAAACACCCCTGGTTGCAAGAACTCATGAAAGTCAGCCATTCTCATTTTCCCAGCCAATGGTTTTGGGGGTGCATTCCCCTGTGTGCTCCTCTCTCTCTTGCCTTTCTCCACGACCATGGCTCCCTCCCTTCTGCAGCACCCGTGATCCATTTCTCCCCCAAACCATGTGTCCACACATCCTACCTTCTTTGATGTGGCTTCATCTCTCCTTTTAGTTGTGGAGTTTGTTCTTTCAGTCTTCAGGGTGATTTCTGGAGTATTTAGAAAGATTTGATAATTATCTAGCTGTGTTTGAGGGGCAAAGACTAGAGTCCTACTCCACCACCATCTTTGCTCCCCTCCCCAACATCCCCGCACCCCCCCCCAACTAACAACCTTGCATAGTTGTACATATGCCTATTTCCATATGGTGTTCATCAGGCCATGAGTACTTTTTGTGGATTTTTTCCACTTAAATGCACATACTTTTTTGACCTGGCCCAAATCCTTGTCAGTTCATGTATAATATGTATTGGTTAAGTACTTGTACAAAATGGTTTGTGTAGTCTTTGTGGTTGGGCCCAAGTTTCTTCTATTAAGAAGAATGTTTTTGTGTCAATTGTTTTTCCTATTTTTTGGTGGTTAATTCCCTTGGCCTGTTCCCCAAAATGGATCCAATCGATCAACAAATATGAACTATCTCATATGTATGATTTTGCATTTCGTCTACATTTTTCCAGAATTCTTAATGCCTGTGTAAATAGAATAAGCCCAGTGTACAGTGCTACCAGCAATGTGTGAGTGCATCAGTGTCTCTCCTGCCAAAACTCCTGCTAAATCCATTTCATAAAAAAATTATATATATTTATTTTATATTGACTGACCTGGAAACCAGAGACATAGAAGCAGGGAGGCAAGTTAGGGGACTGCTGTGATAGTCAATGTCTTAAGTAAAAAGGGCCTGAGTTTGGGTAATTATGAATTTAATAAATTCAAATTCATCATCACATATTGCCTAAATACCTACTATGTGCCAGGCTCATACTAAACATGTTAGTACCTAATTAAAATTTTAATATCTTTGTAAGATAATGTATTATTGGTCTTCATTATATAGATGAGGTAACTAAGACTTAGCAGATTGATATTACATACCCTAGGTCACACAAATAGAAGTTCTAGAGCTGGGTTTCAAACATAGGCTTTCTGAAGGATTAAGCTGCTGGAAGAATTACAAAAAAAAAAAAAAAAAAAAAAGAAAAGAAATCCAGAGTTGTTATGACCAAAAATAGTTGGACGCTAAGGGAGGTAGCGCAGATAACTCCAGTATTGGATGCCTGTTCATGAATAGTGTTCCATTTGGCTAACCATTCAAGTAATTTTCTCTTTCAGGAGATTCTGACAGTTTCAGCAAAGTGCGGCCTCCAGGAGAAAAGCCTACCATCGTCCGCCCCCCAGTGAGGCCTCCAGACCCTCCATGCCGGGCAGCTACTCCCCAAAAGCCAGAACCAAAGCCAGATATTGTGGTTAGCAATGCAGGGGAAATCCCATCATCTGTGTAAGTAGAGTTTTTCCTCAACCTTGGCCTAAGGCTCATCTTAGGCCACCAGGAGTTCTTTCCAGGATCACCATAATGGTTGTGAAGGGTATACAGTGCACAACCCCAGGGTATCATTCACTTCATAGTCTAGGGAAATGTCACAGACAAGCCCTGTTTGGAGTGTTCCACTCAGCACCCAAGGCTGAGAGATTTCACTAACGCTGCCCTGATTTCTGTAGGGTGATAAGATTACCTTCTGCTTTCATGCTCCCTTGGCTCTGGAAATTTTTCATATTTTCTTATTGCTACTGTAATGAACAGATTTGTTCATTGTACTTGTGCCTTCAGGCTTTCTTTTTAAATCAGTGGTATGATTTTTTTTTTTTTAATCTTCTAAAATGACTCAGGTTCTCCAGAGAGCCTCTTGCAGGGTAAGAACTGAGCTAATGGCCAGCACGTTTTCCTGAGGTGGGACTGGAAGCCAAGAAACGAGGTATAAAGTAGCTAAGGCAGGGCCACAGCAGCTCTCAAGAACTAGCCTTGTATGGTCATAACTAGCCTGACTGGTCTCTCTTCAGCCAGTGCTTGGGACCCCTCTCATATACTGCCTCCTAGTATTCCTTTTTCTTGTGTCTCTTGTTTTCCATAATTGTAAAATGGGCGAAATAAGAAAAACAAAGCTTCTATCATGTTGATTAAGCAGCTAAGTGTATTTACGAAAATGTCAACAATTTATACATTGAAGCCAAGGACTTGTTTCACTTATTTCTCATAAGAATAGCCTGAACAAACAACATACTTACACCACTCTGAACCAAGGGAAAGCAAAGGGCATTAGACGTAGCCTTGAGGGTGCTTATGGTCTCTGAGTCATTTCACATTCTGATATTTGGGTTCTCCTTAGGCCCTGGTCCTTTGCAAGCTAGGGAAGCCCCTTCAGTTGGTGGCCTGTTTGGTTTATACTTTTTGTCTTGTCCATTGTCTGTTGGTTCTCATATGTATTCCAGAGCAACTCATGGGACTTGATTGGCTTCTGTTTGCAGGGTGGCTTCCAGGACCAGGTTCTTTGAAACAGCTTCCCGAAAAACAGGAAGGTAAGACACATAGATAACAGAAGAGACACCAGGTTACTTTTTAATAAATGGATCATGAGCATCACAGTTGCTGTCTTACATTCTCTTTTTCTGTTTCTGTGCAGTTTCATCTCTGGCTCTCTGTTTGTTCCTTTCTCTCCCCTAGTTCTGTCTCTCTGTTTCCTGTTCTCTCACCCTACACATCTGTTTTTGTCTCTGTACATATGTTTCTCTGTCCTTGTTATTCTATTTGTCTCCCTCATACTCTTTCTTTCTCTGTGTCATTGTCATTCTCAGTCTCTTTCTGTCTCTCTTTGTGTTTTTCTACTTATATCTCTGTTTCTGTGTCTCTGTCTCCCTCTTTGTTTGTTTTACTCTTTTTCTGTCTCTCTCTCCCCTTTCCCTCTTTCTTTGCCTGTCTCTGTATCTGTGGTATCTTTGAGTCTCTGACTGTGTTTTTCTACCTCTTCCTCTCTTCTGCTTCTCTCGTCTGTCTCTCACACACACAGTACTCACATGCTAAGTAATACTGCAAAAGAACATGACATTCAATGTAGGTCTTGTTTTTTTGTTAGTTTACTTATTTAGATTCTATTATATTCTAAAAGGGCAGCTGATAGGAATCTATAGAATGCAACACTCACATAAACAGCCTTAGAATAAACACAGGTAAACATTAGGTGGTATGATATAAATCACCTGGAAACAACTGAGGGAACAAAAACATAAACAGATTTGCTTTCCACCCTAGACCCACTAACACAGAATCTCCAGGAGTGGGGCCTGGGAATCTCTTTTTTTGTTTTATTTCCTTCCTTCCTACCTTCATTCCAGTTTGTTTGTTTTTAAAACTTCTAAGGTATTGGTACAAATTGTCCAAAGTTTGGCATTTGGGACCCTTTAGAACAGAATACCTAAGAAATGGTTGCTTAGACTTTAGGGACTCTTTTGTGATTTTGCTCCATGTTGCTTTTTAGAGAGTTTGAAATTGTGTTTCCTGATGGGTGATAAGAGTATAACTCTTCTAGGTGGTCAGTTAAAAGAACAATGTGCCTTTACCAGCAGTGGAGCTAGGGTAAGTTTAACATCATCTGGTCAAAACTGTGAGACCTAACTCACCAGGACATGATACTGCACAGCAAGTCACCCTAGTTCTGCTTGGCAGTCAGCCATTAAACCAGGTCCAGTTCTCCTTAGACAATAATTTGCTATTTATTCTACCATAACAGATAAAAATGAGGTCAAGCTCCCAGATTTCTCTTACTAATACAGTAAAATTTTTGCCTAGGATGTTTTTAAATCAGGCTTAGTCAAATGTCCCTCTTGAGAAAAAAGATGAAAGAGAGAGACAGAGAGACTCTTTAATACTCTTAATATAGTACCCACTTTTGAGCAGGACCACTTCCTATTTTCTGGTGCTCCTTCCTCCCTCCCTAGAATAAGCCATATGAGAAATAAGTTACAAGGAAATGGAATGAAGTAAACTAGAATTAACAGAGTGAGCTGGGTATATCTATAAGAACACTCTTTAGAGGAAGTGATATCTAATTTGGGGCTTAAAAATGAGTAGAAATACACCAAAAAGTATGAGGAATTCATCTGTATCCTTGGACAGGGAACCAGTGTATTGAGAGAGAATATGTAAGAGGCATTAACAAAGTCCAGTAGAATCTTTAAGGCAGGCCAACTTCTAATAAGAAAACTATAGCCAAACTGATGTTGAGAGTATGGAAAGATTGATACTGCTGTCTGAGCTTTGTCACCTACTGCTCAGGGAATTCTTGGACCAACTCACAAAATAAGGGGTGGGGGGGGGGCTCTAACCAAACCAGGCACTTCAGGCTAAAGCACCACTCTACTTATCCTATGTTTAGGCCTCTGGAACATAGATTTAATCCTGTTCCTTATCCCCAGATTCCATCTTGCCAGGAGTGTGGCCAAGACTGAAGTGGATACACCTGTCCTCCAGTGTGTCATGAGCCATAAAGCCATATAGGTTCCTCCCATTTAGTATCCACATAGAAAAAAACCACGACTTCTGTCTATACTCCCACCTTGTGACCACCACTTACATCAGTACATCTACATGCTGGCCACTGGTCAAGATCCTCAGACTAGCCACATCAGTACCATCTATAGACATTGTTGGCAAGCTCTTCTCTCTGATGAAAATAATGATCTGTTTAGCTTTTGTTCTGCTCCTTTTTGCTTTCCATTTGTACCCAACTGTAGCCTGACATTTGAATCACTTTACTTCCTCATTCATCTCTCTTCCACAACCAATAAAAAATTTAAAACTTAAATGAAAATGGGAAGTGGTCCATCAAGAAGAGAAGGAAGGGGTTCAGCAAGGCAGAACAGCTTATGCAAGACAGGTTCAGTAAGTGATTAGTGTTGCACTTTGGCTATGATATTGGGGTGAAAAGAGGGAAGCTTATCTGGAGGTGAGGCCAGAAAGATAGACTGGGTCCAGATTGTAAAACCTTATATGACATACTAAGGAATTTGGTCTTTATACTTTAGTCCATGGGGAATCATGTAACCTTTAAGCATGACAATGCATACTCTGAGATGACTAAGTTGTGAAACAAAACAAAACAAAAAACAAATAAAACCTCATTCTGTTAGTAATGAGAAAGATAGATGGGAGAGTAAAGACTGGAGACAGAGACAAATTGGGAGGCTAATCATCATGGCAACAATTGATGAGGCCCTAACCTATGGCATTGCCAGTGAAATGGAATAGAAGGACAGATATGAGATAGACACAAGGAGACCTGGCTGACTTTTCAAACATGGAGCATTGGATGGGCAACTGGGTGGCTCAGTTGGTTAAGTGTCTGCCTTCGGCTCAGGTCATAAACCCAGGGTCCTGGGATTGAGCCCCACATTGGACTCCCTGCTCAGTAGGGAGTCTGCATCTCCCTCTCCCTCTGCCCCTCCCCACCACTTATGCTCTTGATCTTTCTCTCTCTCTCTCTCTCTCTCTAATAAATAAATAAAATATTTAAAAAAAAAACATGGAGCATTGGAGAAGGATTAAGAGGGAAAAAAGTCTGACTTGGAAAATTAAGTGGATGGTAACAATAATTAATCATAGAAGAACAGGTTTTGTGGGAAAGTTGCTCTCAATTTTGGACACAGTGTTTTTGAAGACCCTGTGGGATATTCAGATAGAAATGCCCAGTGCAGGTTGAGAGGAAGATGGTGGTGGAATAGGAGGACCCTAGGCTTGCCTCATCCAACGAACACAACTAGATAACTAAAAATCATCCCAAATATCCCAGAAATAGACATGAATACTGTCAGAAAAATCTCCTTAAATAAAGGGAGAGAAGAGGCCCCATTGAAGAAGGTAGGAAATGCGAAGAGTGGGCTTAGGGGAGAAAGGAATCTCAGGTGCTATGGAGGGGAGGGAGCTGAGGTTGCAGAGAAGGGCAAGAGAGAGACCAGCACACAGAGGAACACACAAGGAGAACATTTCCCTAAACCCATTGGCTTGGAAAATGAGAGTGGTTGAATTTCCTGAATTCTTGCACCAAGTGGGGCTTAAAGCCTGCAGTTGTGCTTTTTTTTTTTTTTTTAATTGATTCGAGACACAGGTACAGAGAGAGAGAGCATGAGCAGGGGGAGAAGCAGAGGGAGAGGGAGAAGCATAAAGGAGAATGGGTTTTGCTGAGATAGAGGCCTGGAGGCACTGTGCTGCTCCCGGAAAGAAGGCAGGCAAACAACCCAGGGAGAGACAGCGTGGAAAATGAACTGAAGAGCACCTGCAGAACACAGAGGGGAGACTGTTCACTCTTCTCAGAGTGCATCTCTGAGAGACAGTGTTCACGGAAATACCTCCAGGAACAAAGGAGCTGGCTGGTGCTATTTCACTCCCCACCCCTCAGCATAAACACAAAGCCACATGCAGGAAGCACAACAAACAAAGCCTAAAGCCAGGAAGAAGGAAGGAAATAATAAAGACTAAAGCAGAAATTAATGAAACAGAACCTAAAAAACAGCCAATAAAACAGATCAATGAAAGCAGGAGCTGGTTCTTTGAAAAAAATAACTAAATTGATAAACCTCTAGCCAGACTTACCAAAAAGAAAAGAGAAAGGACCCAAATAAATAAAATCACAAATGAGAAAGGAGAAATAACGACCAACACCACGGAAATACAAGCAATTAGAATATTATGAAAAACTATATGCCAGCAAATTGGACAACCTGGAGGAAATGGATACATTCCTAGAAACATATAAATGACGAAAACTGAAACAGGAAGAAATAGAAAGCTTCAACAAACCGATAACCAGCAAAGAAATTGAATCAGTAATCAAAAATCTCCCAACAAATAAAAGTCCATGGCCAGATGGCTTCCCAGGGGAATTCTACCAAACATTTAAAGAACAGTTAATACCTATTCTTGTCAAACTATTCCAAAAAATAGAACTGGAAGAAAAACTTCTAAATTCATTCTATGAGGCCAGCATTACCCTGATACCAAAACCAGATAAAGACTCCATTAAAAAGGAGAACGAGAGGCCAATATCCCTGATGAATACGGATGCAAAAACTCTCATTCAAATACCAGCAAACCAAATCCAACAGTACATTAAAAGAATCATTCACCAGGATCAACTGGGATCTATTCCTGGGCTGCAAGGGTGGCTCAATATTCAACAATCAATCTACGTGATATACCACATCAATAAAAGAAAGGTAAAGAACCATATGATCCTTTCAATAGATGCAGAAAGAACATGTGACAATGTACAACACCCATTCATGATAAAAAAAAAAAAAACCCTCAACAAAGTAGGGTTAGAGGGACCCTCTAACATACCTCAACATAATAAAGGCCATATATGAAGAGCCCACAGCTAATATCATCCTCTATGGGGAAAAACAGAGCTTTTCCTCTATGGTCAGGAACAAGACAAGGGATGTCCACTCTCACCACTGTTACTTAACATAGCACTGGAAGGCCGAGCCACAGGAAGCATACAACAAAAGAAATAAAAGGCATCCAAAACGCCAGGAAGAAGTGAGATGTTCACTGTTTGCAGATGACATGACACTCTATATAGAAAACTCGAAAGGCTCCACCCCCAAATTGCTAGAACTCATACAGGAATTCAGCAAAGTGGCAGGATATAAAATCAATGCACAGATGTCAGTTGCATTTCTATACACTAGCAATGAGGCAGAAGAAAGACAAATCAAGGACTTGATCCCATTTACAATTGCACCAAAACCATAAGATACCTAGGAAGAAACCTAACCAAAGAGGTAAAAGATCTGTACTCTGAAAACTACAAAACACTGATGAAAGAAATTGAAGATGACACAAAGAACTGGCAAAATGTTCCATGCTCATGGGTTGGAAGAACAAATTTTGTGAAAAATCTATATTGCCCAAAGCACTCTACACATTTAATGCAATCCCTATCAAAATAACAACAGCATTTTGCACAGAGCTAGAATAAACAATCCTAAAATTTGTATGGAACCGCAAAAGACCCCAAATAGCCAAAGCAATACTTGAAAAAGAAAAGCCAAGCTGGTGGCATCACAATTCTGGACTTCAAGTTATATTACAAATCTGTATTGATCAAAACAGTATGGTACTGGCACAAAAATAGACACATAGATCAATGGAACAGAATAGAAATCCCAGAAATGAACCCACAACTGTATGGTCAATTAATCTTCGACAAAGCAGGAAAGAATATTCAATGTGAAAAAAGACAGTCTCCCCAACAATTGGTGTTGGGAAAAGTGGACAGCCACATGCAAAAGTATGAAACTGGACCACTTTCTTACACCATACACAAAAATAAATTCAAAATGGATAAAAGACCTAAATTTGTGATACACGGAAGCATTAAAATTCTAGAGAACACAAGCAGTAACCCCTTTGACATTGGCCATAGCAACTTCTTACTAGATATGTCTCCTGAGGTAAGGGAAACAAAAGCAAAAATAAATTTTGGGACTTCATCAAGATAAAAAGCTTCTGCACAGTGAAGGAAATAACCGACAAAGCTGAAAGGCAACCTACAGAATGGGAGAAGATATTTGCAAATGACATATCCAATTAAGGGTTAGTATCCAATGTATATAAAGAACTTATAAAACTCAACACCCAAAAAACAAATAATCCAGTTAAAAAAATGGGCAGAAGACATGAAAAGTCATTTTTCCAAAGAAGACATCCAGATGGCCAACAGACACATGAAAAGATGCTCAACATCACTCATCAGGGAAATGGAAATCAAAACTACAATGAGATACCATCTCACATATGTCAGAATGGCTAAAATCAACAACACAAGAAACAACAGAGGTTGGTGAAGATGTGGAGAAAGGGGAACGCTCTTGCAATGTTGGTGGGAATGCAAACTGGTTCAGACATGCTGGAAAACAGTATGGAGGTTCCTTAAAAAGGTATAAATAGGGGCACCTGGGTGGCTCAGTCATTAAGAGTCTGCCCTCGGCTCAGGTCATGATCCCAGGGTCCTGGGATCGAGCCCCACATCGGGCTCCCTGCTCGGTGGGAAGCCTGCTCCTCCCTCTCCCACTCCCCTTGCTTGTGTTGCTGCTTTCGCTCTCTCTCTGTCAAATAAATAAATAAATAAATAGATAAATAAATAAATAAATAAAATCTTAATAAAAAAGGTAAAAATAGAACTTCACTATGATCCAGCAATTGCAGCACTAGGTATTTACTGAAAGAATACAAAAATACTAATTCAAAGGGATACCTGCACCCCGATGTTTATAGCAGCATTATCTACAATAGCCAAAATATGGAATCAGCCCATTTCTGACTGATGAATGGATAAAGAAGACGTTGTGTGTACACACACACACACACACACACACACACACACACACACACAATGGCTTATTAGTCATTAAAAAGAATGAAATCTTACCATTTGCAACTACTTGGAGATAGAGAGTATTATGCTAAGGGAAATAAGTCAGAGCAAGACAAATACCTTATAATTTCACTCAAGTGGAATTTATGAAACAAAACAAATGAGCAAAGGGGAAAAAATGGAGAGAGAGACAAACCAAGAAACAGACTCTTAATTATAGAGAACAAACATGTTTACCAGAAGAGAAGGAGGTGGGGATGGGATAAATATATGGTGGGCATAAGGAGGGCGCTTGTGGTGAGCACCGGGTATTGTGTGGAAGTGTCCAATTATTCTATTGTACACCTGAAACTATTATTACATTGTATGTTAGCTAACTGGAATTTAAATAAAACGTAAATAAAAAAGGAAATGTTCAGTAGGCAACTGCAACTTAGAATAGTAGTTGGGGTTCAACCCACAGAGATTTAAGGGTAGAACTGTTGAGTACAGCCACTGTGCAACTTCCTGGGGCATTTACACTTACCACAATATGAATAGTGGCCCTTTGGTGGGTTCTCAATATTTGGTGGTGATTTAAACCATGAATGGGATAAGATCACTCAGGAAGTAAGTATAAATAGACTCAGGAAAGAAGTGAAAAACAATGCTACAGAAATAGCCCTGGGACCAGCTATTTTCTGGGATATTCTGGCAACACTATATAGGGCTTCATTCTTTAGGATTGTCTCTTCCCTCCAGCTCTTCCCAGACAAGCCTAATTTAGTACTGATATAAGCACATCAAGAGGCTGGGGAAAGTTGGTTTGATCTTCAAGGCAAAGGATGATTCATGTTTTGCATGACATTTGCCCTTCCTTCCACCTTGCCCTTCTACCTATTAGAAATAATCACAGAATATAGTCTTTGGGCCAGTTTCTCTGGGCTCCACTAACCCATAGTCTAACACTCAAAGGATTGTTCTGACACCTGAGAGATTTCTTTGTATCTCGCCTCGGTTCCTGGGCTTGCTAAATCTGCCAGAGAGGTAGCCCAACTTATAAGCATAGATCTAGATGTTCTGAAACATTTGGATGGAATCACTTCCCATTTTTCAAATGGACTCTTTGGCACTGGCCTGGAAGGGTCACACATCCCCTCGCTTTGCCTTTCCAGTTCTGATTTCTAGAGTCTTAGTGAAATGTTTTTCCTCCTTTACCCACAGTTCTCAAGGCAGAGTTCCTGGAGATGAGAGTTGAGGCCTCCGGTATGTAGTCTCCACTCCTGATTACAGAACCTTGTAACACGTAAGCCTTCTTTATGGGATCTGAGCTTTTGAGGACTAAAATATCTTGTGGGTCCAGAGGATAGGAACATATTCCATGTCTCAGTTCATTAACCTATAATTATGTGACCCTTAAACTTACTACCTTCCAATTCTGAGGTTCCCTGTGTTTTTAAGTCTCCTTCCTCTTTCCTTTCTTTCTTCCCCCAACCAAATTACAGTGTAGTTCATTTGGAATCCCAGACTCTGACATTTGTGGCAAGTACATTTCGTTCTCTGAGCCTCAGTTTCCCAATCTGTAAAATTAAAAGTTTGGAGCCCTATAACTCTGACATCAGTAACCTCTCTTTTGGTATTATGGCAAGTACCATGAGTCCACTTCAGTATCATGTAGAGACTTCACACCTTCAGACCAAATCACTATTTAAGTCTTTTCCCCTGAACCTCTATCCTTAGTCCTGTATATTTGTTTAATGAAAAGTACTTTCACTTCCATTATTTCATTTGATCCATATCAGATGCCAGAATAAAGAGGATAATATATATTTTAACTTAGCAAATAAAGGAACTGAGGTTCAGAAGGGATAAATTAACTTGCTAAGGTCACAGGAGCTACAGAGATCATAGAATTTATTTTTCTCTACGTAGGAGTTATAATTGTTTGGCTATCATATTTCTGGCATGACATGAACCAGTATATATATAAATGAGATCTGGGTATCTGGAGAAGAGCTTTCCATTTGTTCCCCAGCCTCCCTTTACTTCCTATCACTGCCAGTCCTCAGGGGTCCATGGGTTGATAAGCTTTTCCTTATTATCCCTCATGGAAGTGGAATCCCAAAAAAGAAATTTGGAGTCAGTATAAGGCCATAAAGGCAGTGTCTATGTTGTAGGTGGGTAGTCTCAAAGGTATCAGGCTTCATCTTCTGTAGACTTTTGGGCGATTACAATTGAGGTCAAATGCACAGTTTCCAGCCCTGATTATAGCACCATCTTAGACCTGTTTCATGGGATCTAAGTTGTAAGGGCCTTTTCCTAGCCAGCCTCTGTTGCTCAGAAGATTAGCTACCAATTATGTAATTACCTACCTACCAAGATAGGCCTCACTTCTCAGTGGCTGTTAAGTACTTGACCAGTCCTAGCTAATTACCTACTCTCTTCTTTCCTTTTCAGGTTTTAAAATCCTTGGCCTCAGGGGACCCTTCACTGTTCTGGAAGGGTCTTCTTCAAACTCTTCTGTGCTGAGTCATTTTGTGCTGAAGAGAGCAGCTCCTTCCTGGCCCTGCACCTTCAGGCTCTAGGATGCTATAAAATAAGGGGCACATGTCTTAGACACAGGTTTATTTCTCTTATGTATTCTGTCTTTGTTCCCTCAGAAGGTCTATGTTGAGCTCCTATATGATTGTGAATGGCTGAACTCCCTCAAGCCAGACTGCAGAAACCAAGCTATCTACTGACCTGAGTCGAAGAAAGGAACTTAGTTTTCAACTCTTCTCTGAATTTCCTGTCTCCTCAAAAGACCATCAAACTCTGAAATATTTGGGACTAAAGACTGATCTCAGAGGTCTTACCCTGAAGTAAAAGCTACTTGAGTTGGGGCCATTGCTTGCCTTGGAAGTAGAAGAGTAGGAATGTTTGCCAAACATTGGTGAATCTTAACATGTCTCTTACTGAGGATAATGACCCTGGCACCAGGTTGGAGCTCTGGCACTGCAGTATATTGCCAAGAACCTGTCTGTTCCTGTTGGGCCAGACGGCATGGGTGATCCCAACCACAACTTCATGTGAACTCAGGACGGTGGCCTTTCTGTTTTTGCATAAAACCACTTAGGACAAATCTGCAAAGAATATTTTGCATGTTGAAGCCTAGGTCTGTTTGAATTATTTTCCCTCCTATTTTTTTCCAGACAGCTTAATTTCTAAACAATTAAGAAAGAAACAAAAACTGAAAACAGTTCTTTAAAAAAGGTAGACTGTATCTGTCCTGCAGAAGTTCCATTTTTGGGTCAAATACTGGGAAAAATTGTTAAGATGGATTGAGGTGAGGCAGCTGGCACTGTTGCTTCATGTTTGCCTTCTGCAGATAAGCTTTTATCTCCTCCAAGAAGCAACTCCTAACCCAGTGTCCGTGGATTCAGAAACTCCATGAAGCTTCTGAAATGGTATGCCAAATTCCATGACAATGTATCTTTTCTGGGGAGATGGTCCATAACATTCTACTGAATTTCAGATGGGCCTGTGACCCAATAAGGGTTAAGAACCACAGCACTTGAGATAAAAAACTCTTTACAACCCATAAAGTATTTGATTGGAAGGCCTTCCAAAATTATTTAGTCTAATTGCCTAGTTTACTATTGGAGAAACTGAGGCAGAGCAAGTTATCAGCCATGCCTAAACAAGTACCTAGGTCCCTGGGCTCCTGTACAATTTTCTTTCCGTTATACGACACTTGTTTAACAAGGGGCCTTATGATTGGTGGCTTTAGTGGTCATCAGTTTGAGTGTTGGGCTTTTACCCTTTCTTGAGCCTCCCATATTTGTTATCAAGTGGAAAACTTTCAGACACAAGCTCCTGGTGTTCCATTTGCCATTTCAGTCATTAGAAAGGAACTAAAACACGACCTGTATAGTGACTCAGAAATCTGAATAGACATTTCTGATTCTTGTTTATTGATGGGAAGCTGCTGGAGAAAGTGTCACTGCTTGTGTTCCCATGCTCTCGGGCCATAACCTGTCTTTAGGGTCTGTGTAATTATAATATGGCCAAATGTGAGAAAAAGGGCTTTCCTACTTGAACCCTTCTAGCAATACCTTCACTATGGAACTGAGAGAGAAGCATAGACATGGGTGGAGGGAGGAGAAGGAGAGAAGAAAGGAGAGGGAGATGGAAGAAGGGGAAGAGAGAGAGAATACACACATGCCCAAACCAACTCTGAGATGCCTTTGAAACAATGTTACTGAAAGATGATAGCCACTTTCAAGACTGAACTCAACATGATCCACTGGTGAATTAGTAACATGTAGGCCTTTGTGGAAGTAATCGAGTAGACACTTGATGCTATTCCCGATAAAGACATGCCCAGGTGGCCACATAAAACTCTCTCAGCTCTACCCAGTCTCAAAGGCCAAGTTAATAAGAACCAGGGACAAGAGAGCCAAGTGATCACCATTCTACCTGAGGCTCACCCCCAAAGGAAGTTGCTGTGAGACTCCTGGGCTCACCCAGGAAGTGCTTGTTGAGCCCCGTTCTCAGAGCTGTGGCCTCTCTGCTTGCTCTGCCCCATTAGATAACTAACTAAAGCAAGTAGGTGTGTGGATTTTGGCCACAGAAGCAGTGGCCAGTGGGGCTTCAGTACATTTGAAGATGGTAAGGACATGATTTCACTCTTGTTTTCTTGGGATAGGGGAATACCAAAATCACCACTACAAATATTGAAAGATTATTGAGAACCAGAGAAAGCCACTGCAGTCCCAATTGAATAGATGTCCCAGAAGTGTGACCATGAGATTACTGTGTGTTTTCTGGGACATAGATCAAGAGCCTGGCCTAGAAAGTTGGGACTACCAGGCTGGCTGGAGACCAGGAAGCAGTAGCTGGATAGCTCTGCCCCTGCCCTGGGCTATACCTGAAGAATGCCCAAAAATGAACCTCAGTGCCTCCCCCTTTTATGCTCTAATTTAAAGAGCAAAAGCTTCTGTGGTGAGGCTCACTGTCATGGAATGAAACTGGCTTGGCCCAGGCTTGATGGATGAATAGTCATTCAGAAGAGCCTATGGGAATGGGGTGATAATTGAATAGTGGCAACTATAGGAAATTATCTGCATACCTTGGCCAGCAGGTTAGAGAAACTGGCAATGGATGAACCATAAACCTTGAACTGACTGTGGTAACATTTATTAAGCACCTACTAAGTTCTAAGTGCTTCATATACATAATCTCCTTTGTCCTTACAACAGTGATGCAAGTAGATGCTAGTCCCTCATTTTACAGATAAAAGAATTGTGGCCCAGAAGGCTAAAGTAACTGGCTCAGGGTCTCACAGAAAGTAAATAACAGGACTGTGACTCAAATCCAGGCCTCTCCGACTCTGTACCCCATGATGTTTTCTCTTTACCACACAGAGGCTACATTACTGGAACTGGATGACTGACTTTCTCTGCCTAATAAAATATTAAAAAACAAGCATTTGAAGGGAAGTAGGGCAGGTCTAGTTTACAGGGGAACAAAAACTGGACTGCAAGAGATTTCTGAGTTGGGCTTTCTCCTAACCTTCCATATACTCATTTGGTAATGTTTTAAAAAGGATCATTCAATTTTACCTTGTGAAATGAATTTATTTTTTAGTTCGTAGTTACTAAGTCTTTGGCTTAGCTGTTTTTCAAAGAGAAAAGGGTCCTTGTATATGTCTATGTACTTTACCATGGTTGTAGCATGTTTATTTTCAGTCCAAGAGACTGAAGACATCCACACATACAGTTTGAGGACAAAAGGTATTGGTGCCTCTCTGGTACTTAATGCCTTGGGGTCAAATCCTTACAAGGTTTTCTGTGGTGAGAACAAAAGTTAAGAGATAATTTAGAATAAGAAATATTATTGAAGTTTTTGCTTTAAAAAGGGTGGGGAGGTTGCCCAGCCACAGGATGGGGGTGTGAAACTCAGCACCGACTTCAGTAATAAAACATCATATAGAAATACTCTAGTATTTCTAAAATAATAGTTTTAGGATACTTCCCTTTTTTAGAAGTTCCTTGATTATGTAATAACTAGAATAAAGTAGTAGAGGAAGATGTGTCTCTGTGACCAGAAAAAAATTGCTTTCAAAAGAATGTAGATCAATGATACTAGTTTTAACATAGCTGCAAGCAAATAGCCTTGACACACTACAAGCCCAAAAAGCTTCAGGAGCACTTAAAAATTGCAGAGAGAAGCAACATACCTTGAAGAGATGTTTTTGATGAAGAAAAGCCTTCATTTTCACAGGGAAAAGAAGCACTTGATACCAAGGACATTAATAGATGCTAGAAAGACTGCCTATGGGAAATATATATGTGACATCAGACAAAAGAAAGAGATCCTGGGGCCCATTCATGTGACTTTCAATAAAATATGCAGACTGTCCAGTATTGATGGTGTCCATCTGCAGTTTTTTTTTAATTTTATGTAAATTCAAGTTAATGTATAGTGTATTATAAGTTTCAGAGGTAGAATTTAGTGATTTATCAGTTGCATATATCTAGTGGCAATTTTTTCATGGAAACAATCTTTGAGCATATTGGACATGATGATGCAGCCACCATGCACTGCTCATGTCATCTTTTGCAATTCTAAGGAAACCCAAGCACAGAATCTTTTTATAACCAGGATTCTCAATCTACAGTCTACTTTGCATCAAACCCTTGTCATTCCCTCAGGCCTCACAACATCACTGCATGATGGGTAATAGCCCCATTTTACAGATAAGGAAAGTTGAGGTTCAGGGAGATGAGAAATGACTTTGCTCAAGATCACACAGCTAAGGATTGATAAAAATTCAGGACTGGAAGCTACAGAGGCCTTACTGTTTCTAATACATCACACTACCCCCTTAGTAGTAAAGGAATCCTGATGGTAAATAGAGAAGATGTTTAGAAATGCGACTGATGGAAACAACATCTACAAGTCTTGCTACTCCAAATGTGGTCCATCATCCCCCTCAGCAGCATCATTACCTGGGAGCTTGTTAGAAGCAGATTCTTGAGCAGCATCACAGACATTTGTAATCAAAACCTTTATTTTAATAAGATCTCTATTTCTATGCACATTAAAGTTTGAGAAGCACTGATATAAGGCATTTGAAACAAAAAAGCAGGTTGAGGAAGGAGAACTTTGAGTGAGCCAAAGACCAAAAATGGTGGATAAGGCCAATCTGGTTATGTTGGGAGTGTTTAGAAAGATTGTGTCCATAGCTGACTACTTCTTAGAGTGCTTTGTACATGGCCTCATTCTTAGATGACATGTAAATGAAGTTTCTTCACTTCAAAGAATAGTGAAACCAGCCTAGGGAAAAAGACTGAAAATCACTTGATTTTCCAATCTCTGACCACTAAAGGCAGTGGAAAGGCAACATGCAGCAGTGGAAGGAACCCCTTTCAGAAGCCCTGGGGGTTCCATATTTGCCTCTGTCACTGATTCTCTTTAATGCTCAGCAAATACCTTCCTCTCTGTAGGTCTCAAATTGTCTTTTTTTTTAATTTAAATTCAATTAGCCAACATATAGTACCTCATTAGTTTTTGATGTAGAGTTTAATGAATCATTAGTTGCATATAACACCCAGTGCTCATCACATCACGTGCCCTCCTTAATGCCCATCACCCAGTTACCCCATCCCACCACCCACCTCCCTATCTACAACCCTCAGTTTGTTTCCCAGAGTCAAGAGTCTCTCATGGTCTGTCTCCCTCTCTGATTTCTTCCCATTCAGTTTTCCCTCCCCTCCCCTATGATCCTCTGCACTATTCCTTATATTCCACATGTGAGTGTCTTTAAACAGGATAGTCTTAAAGTGCCTTTTAAGTTTTGATGTTCTGTTATTCTCAACTGTGGGTTTTGCTACAGATTACATTTAATTAAAACATGGACAAATCTATAGGCTTTTGTCTGGCCCTAGTTTAACATCCTCAGTTCACATAAGAAGGGGTATTCTGGGAGGAAATCTCACAGTCACAAAAAAGCAACATTAATGGGAATTGCAAGGAACTGGGAGGGGCATGACTCTAGTTAACCAGCTTGAAATTGGCTAGGAAAAATTTAAATTAGAAAACTGAAATTTGAGGGGCGCCTGGGTGGCTCGGGCGTTAAGCGTCTGCCTTCAGCTCAGGTCATGATCCCAGAGTTCTGGGATCGAGCCCTGCATCGGGCTCCCTGCTCGGCGGGAAGCCTGCTTCTCCCTCTCCCACTCCCCCCGCTTGTGTTCTCTCTCTTGCTGTGTCTCTCTCTGTCAAATAAATAAACAAAATCTTAAAAAAAAACTTTGAAATTTAAGAATCAATTGCTTCAAACCACATACTTGGGATTCAAATCCTATATCCTAAATAGGGCTTACTTTGCATGATTCAATAAACTGCTCTGATTTGGGCTTTTAGGGGATAGTTTATTGGGGGTAGGAGAGGCATATAAAAAGGAGAGAACTTCTACTTATCCCCCATCTGCCGCTCATCTCTCCAAGTGATTCTGATGCCTATTAGGTGAAGACAACTGGCTATAATATAACCTCTTAAAATGGAAAAACAGATTCAGAGAGGAGAAGGGACTTGCCTAAGGCCACATACCAGAGACAATGGCAGAAAACAGGTGATCAGAGTTCAACTCTACTTTCTTTGGATGACTAGTTTATCCAAATCATACCTGCTTCCAACATCAGAGCACACACTGGGGAGGACTAATAAACCTTCTGTCTGGGTATTTTGTCCCCATCACATGTTTACAGTCATTGTTTCAGTCAAGCCTCACACAACCATATCATCTAGGCAGAGCAGAGATGATTACCCTCGTTTTATTGAGGCTCAGAGAGGTGACACAACATGACTAAGGACATGCAAGTAGAAAATAAACTTGGACCTAGGTTTTCTGATTTCATCTATACTGTACTGCTTCTCTAGGAGAGGAGAAGCAGCCCTCCAAACCCTCAGCACTTCTGGGAAATGTCAGCTCTAAGATTTTTTTTCCCTAAGATTTGAGAGAGAGAGAGAGAGAAAGAGCAGGAGGAGGGGCAGAGGGAGAGGGAAGCAGATGCCCTGTTGAGGAGGGAGCCCGATGCGGGGCTCGATCCCAGGATTCTGGGATCTTGACCCGAGCTGAAGGCAGATGCTTAACCAACTGAGCCATCCAGACACCCCACAGCTCTAAGATTTTAATTGCTTCAATCCAATTGCTTCAAAACAGATGGACTTTTTTTCCCTGTTGGAGAATATCCTAACAGTTTTATAACTTGAAACTGCAAAGCCTTCTTAGATCCATCATTTTGTCCTCATAACAGCCCAAAAGGTAGGCAAGATAAGGCATTTTGCTCCATTTGACAGATGTATAAATTGAGGCCCAGAGCATTGTATTATTTCTCTGTTGCTGCTGTAACAAATGACTACAAATTGAGCAGCTTATAACAACATCCATTTATTCTCTCACAGTTTTTGTAGGTCACAAGTTCAGCATAGTGTGGCTGGATTCTATTCTTAGGGTCTCACTGAACTAAAATCAAGATATCAGCTGGGGTTGTGGTTGTCATTTGGGGCTCAGAATCTTCTTCCAAGCTGGTTATTGGCAGAATTCAGTTCCTTGTTGTTATGTGACTGAGGTCATCATTTGTTTGACATGTGCCCCTCTCCATATTCAAGCTAACAATGGCATGTCAAATCCTGCTTCCCCTTTTGCATCTCTCTGACTTCCTCTTTTGCCTCTGCTGTGAAGGGCTTACTCTTTTATTGGAGTGATTTCACTGGGCCCACACAGATAATCCAGGATAGCCTCCCTATTTTAATGTCAGTAGTAACCTTAATCACATTTCAGCATCTCTTTTGCCATATAATTACCGTTCTAAAGATTAGGACATAAAATATTCTTGAATGTCATAATGTTGCTTAACATTGAAGCAGCTACCTACAGAAACCCTGCCTTTCACTGTAAAGACACATAGTTGTCAAGGTCTTTATCCTAGGGAAGAAAATAATTACCAGGTGCATCCCACCTACATGAGCAGTTGGAAACTCTGATGCTGTTCAACTTCTCCCATCTCTCAGAAACACTCAAGAGACAATTGGGCAACACACCAAAGAAAGTGGTAGCTGGAGTGCAAGGGGGGCTCTTTGGAAGCTGATGGTATTCCAAGATGGCACCTTGATGCTGGTGACCAATTCCGTAACTACGTCTCATTCTATCTAGGACAGGGAGAAGCAGCTTCCCCAAAGGCCCAAGGTAAGATAGGTATTCCCCATATAACTTGACCAGGGGTGCTAACACTTGTATAGCATATACTGTATGCCAAATATGTCTTTATGTGCTTTTGAATGGGTTTATTGAATTTGTCCTGATATTTCTATGAGGTGAGTAATGGTAATAACTCTGTTTCATAGATGAGAAAACTGAGGCACAGAATAGTTATGCCATTTACCCAAGTTCTCAGAGCCAGGAAATGGTAAATTCCTCTATGGCTAATCCTCTGTGCCTTCCACCAGATTGAGATAATTCTAAAGGAGAAAAGAAAAGAGGGCAGAGGAGTAGGGGACCCTATTTCAACTGGTCCCCAGAATTGAGCTAGATATCTACCAGACCACTCTGAGCACCCATGAAACCAGCCTGAGATGTAAGAAGATCTGGATCTCTACAAACAGAATATCGCAGGCAGTTGGTTTCGAGGTACGAAGTGGGGAGCCCTGATTCCAGGCAGATATCGAAGGATAAACGGCAGGGGGAGGGAGCCTGTCCGTGGGGATCCTACACCGCCGGTGAGCGACAGCCTCACATGCTGGGGAAAGGACAGAGACTCGCAGACCCCTAGCGGCAGGGAAAGGACTTTAGGGCAGCCCACAGGATGGCGGCAGGGTCGCACGTGCGAACTGGGAGCTGTTGGCAGTTTTAGAAGTGAAAAGGGCAGAGACGAGCCCCGACCTGGAGGCAGGACTGGGGGTGCTGCAGAGGGGCGCACAACCCAGGTCGCTGCAGTTTATAGCAGCACAGACAGAAACAGGGACAGTGTGGCCTGGAGAGCACACTGAAGAACAGACTGCGATCTCTCTGCTCTGAGGCAGAGGGTTGGATATGGTCTCTTCTGCTCTGACTTACGGAAGAGACGCGGAAAGCCACTAGGGAAAGCCGCCAGAGAACAAAAGCCCCAAAAACTGATTCCCGCTGAGCCCATCGCCCACCACAGGGGGGCAGGGCAACTCTGCCCAAACAGGGTTGCCTGAGTAACAGCGCAGCAGGCCCCTCCCCCAGAAGACAGGCTGGGAAAACAAGAGGCCAGAAACCTTAAGGTCCCAAGAAAACAGGTGCATCTTGCTTGGGTTCTGGTCAATAATTTGGACTCTATACATTCCCTCAAACACCCATCAACAGAATGACCAAGAGGAGGAGCCCTCAAAATAGAAAAGACTCAGACATTATGACTTATGCTGCAGATTTACCAATGGATGCAGATATAACTAAGATGTCGGAGATGGAATTCAGGGTAGCAATTGTGAAGACAATGGCTAGAATGGAGAAACCAATTAATGGCAACATAGAGTCTCTATGGGCAGAAATAAAAGCTGAATTGGCAGAACTTAAAAATGCTATCAATGAGATCCAATCCAATCTAGATAATCTAACAGCTAGGGTAAATGAGGCAGAAGAATGAATAAGCGACTTTGAAGACAATATAATAAACAAAAAGGGAAAAGAGGAGGCCAGGGAAAAACAACTCAGAATTCATGAAAATAGAATCAGAGAAATAAATGACACCATGAAACGTTCCAATGTCAGAATAATTGGGATCCCAGAAACACTTGGAAGCTAAAGACCACTCTGCTCAAGAATGTTTGGGTCAACCAGGAAATCAAAGAAGAACTTAAACAATTCATGGAAATCAATGGGAATGAAAACACATCAGTCCAAAACCTATGGAAGGGCGCCTGGGTGGCTCAGTCGTTAAGCGTCTGCCTTCGGCTCAGGTCATGATCCCAGGGTCCTGGGATCGAGTCCCACATCAGGCTCCTTGCTCAGCAGGAGACCTGCTTCTCCCTCTCCCACTCCCCCTGCTTATGTTCCTGCTCTCGCTGTGTCTCTCTCTGTCAAATAAATAAATAAAATCTTAAAAAAAAAAAACCCAAAACCTATGGGATACTGCAAAGGCGGTCCTGAGGGGGAAATAGATAGCCCTCCAAGCCTCACTCAAAAAAATAGAAAAATCCCGAATTCACCAACTAACTCTACACCTTAAAGAACTGGAGAAAAAGCAACAAGTGACGCCTAAGCCACACATTAGAAGAGAAATAATTATGATTGGAGCAGAGATCCATGAATTAGAAACCAGAAACACAGTAGATCAGATCAATGAAAGTAGAAGTTGGTTCTTTGAAAGAATTAATAAGATCGATAAACTACTGGCCAGACTTATCCAAAAGAAAAGAGAAAGGACCCAAATTAATAAAATTATGAATGAAAGGGGAGAGATCACGACTAACACCAAGGAAATAGAAACAATTATTAGAAATTATTATCAACAACTATATGCCAATAAACTGAGCTATCTGGATGAAATGGAGGCCTTCCTGGAAACCTATAAGCTGCCAAGACTGAAACAGGAAGAAATTGACAACCTGAATAGGCCAATAACCAGTAATGAGATTGAAGCAGGGATCAAAAACTTCCCAAAATCAAGAGTCCAGGGCCTGATGGATTCCCTGGGGAATTCTACCAAACATTCAAAGAAGAAATAATACGTATTATCCTGAAGCTGTTTCAAAAAATAGAAACAGAAGGAAAACTTCCAAACTCATTCTATTTGAGGCCATCATTACCTTAATCCCCAAACCAGGCAAAGACCCCATGAAAAAGGAGAATTTCAGACCAATATCCATGATGAATATGGATTCCAAAATCCTCAACAAAATCCTAGCTAATAGGATTCAACAATACATTAAAAGGATCATCCACCACGACCAAGTGGGATTTATCCCCGGGATGCAAGGGTGGTTCAACATTCGCAAATCAATCAATGTGATAGAACACATTAATAAGAGGAGGGAGAAGAACCATATGGTCCTCTCAATTGATGCAGAAAAAGCATTTGACAAAATACAACATCCTTTCCTGATTACACTCTTCAGAGTGTAGGGATAGAGGGGACATTCCTCAAGTTCATAAAATCCGTCTGTGAAAAACCCACAGCAAATATCATCCTCAGTGGGGAAAAATGAGAGCCTTTCCCTTAAGATGAGGAACACATCAAGAATGCCCACTCTTGCCACTATCGTTCAACATAGTACTAGAAGTCCTAGCAACAGCAATCAGACAACAAAAAGAAATAAAATGTATTCAAATTGGCAAAGAAGAAGTCAAACTCTCTCTTTTTGCAGACGACATGGTTCTTTATATGGAACACCCAAAAGACTCCACCCCCAAATTACCAGAACTCATACAGCAATTCAGTAATGTGGCAGGATACAAGATCAATGCACAGAAATCAGTTGCTTTCTTATACACTAACAACGCAACTCTAGGAGAAATTAGAGAAACGATTTCATCTACAATAGCACCAAAATTCATAAGATACCTCGGAATAAACCTAACCAAAGAGATAAAGTATCTATACACTAGGAACCACAGAACACTCATGAAAGAAATTGAAGAAGACACAAAAAGATGGAAAAACATTCCATGCTCATGGATCAGAAGAATAAACATTGTTAAAATGTCTATGCTACCCAGAGCAATCTATACCTTCAATGCCATCCAGATCAAAATTCCAATGACATTTTTCAAAGTGCTGGAACAAACAATCCTAAAATTTGTATGGAATCAGAAAAGACCCCAAATCGCCAAGGAAATGCTGAAAAAGAAAAACAAAGCTGGGGGCATCACGTTGCCCGATTTCAAGCTATATTACAAAGCTGTGATCACCAAGACAGCATGGTACTGGCACAAAAACGGACATATAGACCCATGGAACAGAATAGAGAATCCAGATATGGACCCTCAACTCTATGGTCAAATAATCTTTGACAAAGCAGGAAAAAACATGCAATGGAAAAAAGACAGTCTCTTCAATAAATGGTGCTGGGAAAATTGGACAGCCACATGCAGAAGAATGAAACTCGACCATTCTCTCACACCATTCACAAAGATAAACTCAAAGTGGATGAAAGACCTCAATGTGAGACAGGAATCCATCAAAATCCTAGAGGAGAACACAGGCAGTAACCTCTTGGACATTGCCCACAACAACTTCTTTCAAGATACATCTCCAAAAGCTAGTGGAACAAAAGCAAAAATGAACTTTTGGGACTCCATCAAGACAAAAATCTTCTGCACAGCAAAGGAAACAGTCAACAAAACAAAGAGGCAACCCACAGAATGGGAGAAGATATTTGCAAATGACACTACAGATAAAGGGCTGGTATCCAAGATCTATAAAGAACTTCTCAAACTCAACACCCAAAAAACAAATAATCAAGTCAAAAAGTGGGCAGAAGATATGAAAAGACACTTCTCTGAAGAAGACATAAAAATGGCTGAAAGACAGATGAAAAGAATGTTCATCATCATTAGCTATCAGGGAAATTCAAATCAAAACCACATTGAGACACCACCTTACACCAGTTAGAATGGCAAAAATGGACAGGAAAAGAAAAAGCAAATGTTGGAGAGGTTGTGGAGAAAGGGGAACCCTCTTACACTGTTGGTGGGAATGCAAGTTGGTACAGCCACTTTGAAAAACAGTGTGGAGATTCCTCAAAAATTTAAAAATAGAGCTCCCCTATGACCCAGCAATTGCACTCCTGGGTACTTACCCCAAAGACACAGATGTAGTGAAAAGAAGGGCCATATGCACCCCAGTGTTCATAGCAGCAATGTCCGCAATAGCCAAACCGTGGAAAGAGCCAAGACGCCCTTCAACAGATGAATGGATCAAGAAGATGTGGTCCATATATACAATGGAATATTACTCAGCCATTAGAAAGGATGAATACCCAAATTTTACATCAACATGGATGGGACTGGAGGAGATTATGCTAAGTGAAATAAGTCAAGCAGAGAAGTCAATTATCATGTGGTTTCACTTATTTGTGGAACATTAGGAATAGCATGGAGGACATTAGGAGAAGGAAGGGAAAAATGAGTGGGGGGGGAATTGGAGGGAGAGATGAACCATGAGAGACTATGGACTCTGAGAAACAAACAGGGTTTTAGAGGGGAGGGGGGAGGGGGGATTGGTTAGCCTGGTGATGGGTATTAAGGAGGGCACATACTGTGTGGAGCACTGGGTGTTATACGAAAACAATGGATCATGGATACCACATCAAAAACTAATGACGTATTGTATGGTGATTAACATAACATAATAAAATTTAAAAAAAAGACATATATACAGGTAGATAGAAAAAAAATTCTCCTAGAGGAGACACTGAGGCCAAATTGATTTAAAAGTCCCTTGCACCTTTGATTCTCTAAGCTTGCCCTCAGGGTCCTGGAATTCTGGAAACCCAAGTGAGCACAACTGAACTTTCTGAAAGAGTATGTTGAATTTAGACTTTTAGTGGGTTTTATGGAGCCAATGGGCTACAAAGCAAAGGTGCCCAATCTTTTCTCAGAGGCTGGAGGAAAAGGAGACTGTCAGTTCATGTGAATGTGGTCATGATGGGTTGGCCTCAGGAATGCTCTCTCCAGAGTAGAATTTCCACTTGGTAGCCTCCACATGAGATAGGAGATCTCCCTGTTTTAGTGTGCTTTGAAGATGTACTACTTTCTCTGTCTGTGAAGCCCATTTCCTGAAGGCCCAAGCCCTCAGAACGCCCAAAAAAGGTACCTAAAATTAAGCCTGCAAAAGAGGGCTGGAGAACAAAGCTAGGCAGTCATCTTCTCTATGCTGGCCCTTTCCCAGGCCTTGGCAAGCTTGTGGGAACTGAGTTTACACAAGTATTGTCAGACCTGGATTTACTCCTCTGGCTTCTGCTTCCTCAGCTACTCCCATCTAGGTCCCATGATGCTACCAACCTATTGTAGTTCCCGGAGCCATTAAGATATGAGGTAGATAGGGTATGAACAACCTCAGTCCAAACTGTAGCTCACCTTTTCTCCACCCCTACTATCATTCTGCAGGACTCAGAATTCTCTCTCCCTTATGGTGCTAAGAGCTACAAGGACTGAATAAAGACTGATTTTTTTCTGTCGCTCCCTGTGTCTTCTTTGCTAGCCATTGCAGATCAGACCTTGGCTTCTAATTCCTATGGAAGGAATTTAAAGCACTATTATCTATATTCATGTCTCAATCACCATTGGCAAGTTATTTCACCCTAATAACTGTGGTTGGCCCTTAATAAATTCTCAATTAATATTAACCATCATAGTCATAGAAGTAGTAACCAGAAGTAGTCACAGAAGAAGTGGCGGTGACGGTGGTGGTAGCAGCAGCTGCTTCAGTTGCTATCCAGGAATAGAATCTTCCCTACACCACTTCAGAGCTGGTGGATCATGCTCTGTCATTCAAGATCTTCCCAAATGTTATCTGCCACTTGATTCTTAGATTTTTCAATGCAGTGTAACCTGTTTGGTTGGAAACTATTATGTCCTTTGTCCTTGTAACTAGCCATCCTGACCCCTACTACCCTATCTATGTTGTTTCCATAACTGGCTCAGTTCCCCCCATACTTGGTCTCATACAGGATTTTCATGCCAAAAACAGTCCCAACTACTCTGCCCTGTGCAGTTGCCAACAGTCAGGTCTGGAGGATTCCTATGCCTTGAGGTCTGACAGGTACTTTTTCTTCCTATGACAGTTAAACTCCTGATGATGTGGCTAGGGTACCTCCACCTTTTTGAGCACCCCTTAGGATATTTTGGGGAGCAGCTGTCTTTCCCACTCTCCCTTACTTTCTTTTACTCTTTTAATACAGTTACTCCTATATTTTTTAATCCTAATGTCATTACAATTGTACTTATGGTTCTTCCTCAAATGCACTCAGTGAAGTGGTGGACAAGTCCTACAGGGGAGATAGAAAGAAGCCCTATCCTGCTACTGGCTGATTTCATGCTTAATTATAAATTAATCCTGGGTTGGCTGTCCAGGGTGTATTTATGTCCAGCAAAATATCACATTATTTTCCCTGTAATGAATAAGATATCACAAAATGTGTTAGGAAATAGTCTTTAAATAAATTTGAAGAGCTCTGGGAAAGAAGCACGGTCAGCCAAGTAGCCAGGCCAATCCCGCTGTGACAAAGGGAGAAAGGGGCTCAGGACTGACCACAAATATATAGGTTATGAGAATCAGATCTGAAGCCTTTGTATAATTTTTTCTTCTAGAATTCAGGTCACTGGGAGTTGAAACAAGGCCCACAATGGAGTTGGGGGTCCCCTGAGACTAAGGGAAGGAAATAAACATTGTGGAATATCTATCATGAGCCAAGCATGAAGTGGGAGGGTACTGAATCCTTGGGTCGTTCCAGGAGATCTAGGATAAGAGTTAGGGTGGTAACTGGGTGAAAAAAAAAAAAAAAACAGTACTACCACCTGGAAGGCACATTACATACACTGTATGTACATTGTCTCATTTGAGCCTCTCCAATACCTCATTTTAGTCCCATTTTACAGATAAATAGACTGAGATCCAGAAATATCGTTACTTGCTCAAAGTCACATAGAGATTAAATGGTAGAAGCCAAGATAGGAATGGAGACCTTTGGGAATCCTGAGCCTGTAAAAAGATGGCATATTTTCATTACTGAAAACTTTTTTAACACTGAGGGCCCCCAAACTCAGTTGAACTGCCATCTCTAAAAGAAACTTTTCATTATGGTGCTGCAAGAGGTGGGGCAAGGGGGAAGTAATAAGTATACAGCCAGTGCCTGAAGCAAGTTGGGGATAGGGAAGTACAGGACTACTTCTAGTTTATTTTTTATTTCTTAAAGATGTTATTTATTTATTTGAGAGAGAGAGAAAGAGAGACAGAGAATGAGTGGGGGAGAGGGGCAGAGAGAGAGGGAGATAGAGAATCCTTGAGCAGATTCCTCACTGAGCAAGGAGCCTGAGGCAGGTCTCCATCCTAGGACCCTGGGATCCTGACCTGAGTCAAAGGCAGACACCAATGGATTGAGCCACCCAGATGCCCCAGGACTACCTCTGGTTTATATGGAGGCTTTGTGTGAATTAGAAAAACACCCATTGCTCAAGACACATTATGACCATCTGCCAGAAAGATTTAATAAGTAGACAAATCTCTGATTGAAAGGTGAGATGTGGCCATCACAACCACATTCTGTGGCCCTGGAAAAGTGCCCAGAAGTGCAAAGGAGGTGAAACAATCATGAAACAACTGAGACATGAATGAGCATGCCTCAGATCTATCTAAGGACTAGAAGATTATTCTACATATCAAGGCCTACATGGTTCTAAGGGAAAAGGAATTATGGAAGCTAAGTTAGAGAGAAAGAAGGGCTTTGAACTTACAGTATTAACATATTTTTTGAAGACCTTAAAGCTTTACACTGCTGACTGGTAGCTAAGAGAAAGAATTAAGTAACGGAAGAGGTAAAGGCCCTCTGCTAGGTTCTTATACACTACATTTCTCATATATTTCTCATAATAGCTCTGGGAGAGATAATGCTATGCTAATTTGAGATATGTAGAAACTGAAGCTCTACAAGTTTTTTTTTCCAAGTCTTTTTTTTTTAACTGCAATGTAGTTAACATACAGTGTGATAGTTTCAGGTGTATGATATAGTGATTCAACAATTCCATACGTCACCCAGTACTCATTACAACAACAAGTATACTCCTTACCATCTGCCGCCCACCTCCCCTCTGGTAATCATCAGTTTGTGCTCTATAGTTAAGCGTTCTTTCTTGGTTTCTCTCTGTCTCTCCCTTATTTTTTGCTTTTGCTCATTTATTTTGTTTCTTAAATTCCACATATGAGTGAAATCATGGCATTTGTTTTCTTTGATGTATTTCACTTAGCACAATAATACTCTCTACTTCCATCCATGTCATTGCAAATGGCAAGATTTCATTTCTTTTTCTGGCTGACTAATATTCCATTGTGTATATATACCATTTCTTCTTTTTTATTTAAAATCAATTATTTAACATATAGTGTATTATTAGTTTCAGAGGTAGAGTTTAGTGATTTATCAGTTGGGTGTAACACCCAATGCTCATTACATGAAGTGCCCTCCTTAATGCCCATAACCCAGTTACCCTATCCCCCCCCCACTTCCCCTCCAGCAACCCTCCCTTTGTTTCCTATAGTTAAGAGTCTCTTATGCTTTTTCTCCCTCTCTGATTTTGTCTTCTTTTACTTTTCCTTCCCTTTCCCTATGGTCATCTATTTTGTTTCTTAAGTTCCACATATAAATGAAATCATTTGATATTTGTCTTTCTCTGATGGACTTATTTTACTTAGCATAATGTCCTCTAGTTCCATCCATGTCGTTGCAAATGGCAAGATTTCATTCTTCTTGATGGCTGAGTAATATTCCTATATATATATACCACATCTTCTTTATCAATTCATCTGTCAATGGACATCTGGGATCTTTCCATATTTTGGCTATTGTGGACATTGGTGCTATAAACATTGGGGTACATGTGCACCTTTGAATCACTATGTTTGTATCCTTTGGATAAATACTTAGTAGAGCATTTGCTGGGTCATAGCGTATTTATATTTTTAACTATTTGAGAAACTTCCATAATGTTTTCCAGAGTGGATGTACCAGTTTGCATTCCCACCAACAGGGTAAGATGGTTCGCCTCTCCCACATCCTCACCAACATCTGTTGTTTCCTGAGTTGTTAATTTTAGCCATTCTGACTGCTGTGAGGTGGTATCATTGTGGTTTTGATTTGTATTTTCCTGATGTTGAGTGATGTGGAGTATTTTTTCATGTGTCTGTTGGCCATTTGTATGTCTTCTTTGGAGAAATATCTGTTCATGTCTTCTGTCCATTGCTTGACTGGATTTTTTGTTTTGGGGGTTGAGTTTAATAAGTTCATTATAGATCTTGGATACTAGCCCTTTCTCTCATAAGACATTTGCAAATATCTTCTCCCATTCTGTAGGTTGTTATTTAGTTTTGTCAACTGTTTCCTTTGTTGTGCAAAAGCTTTTTATCTTGATGAAATCCCAAAAGTTTATTTTTGTTTTTGTTTCCCTTGCCTTTGAAGACATGGCTAGCAAGAAGTTACTGCAGCCAAGGTCAAAGAGGTTGCTGCTTGTGTTCTCATCTAGGATTTTGATGGATTCCTGTCTTACATTTAGGTCTTTCATCCATTTTGAGTTTATTTTCATGTATGGTGTAAGAAAGTGGTCTAGTTTCATTCTTCTGCATGTGGCTGTCCCATTTTCCCAACACCATTTTTTTTAAAGATTTTATTTATTTATTTGAGACAGAGAGAATGAGAGAGAGAGAGCACATGAGAGGGGGGAGGGTCAGAGGGAGAAGCAGACTCTCCGCTGAGAGCAGGGAGCCCAATGCGGGACTCGATCCCGGGACTCCAGGATCATGACCTGAGCCAAAGGCAGTCGCTTAACCAACTGAGCCACCCAGGTGCCCCCAACACCATTTGTTAAAGAGACATTTTTTCCATTGGATATTCTTTCCTGCATTGTCAAAGAGTAGTTGACCATAGAATTGAGGCTCCATTTCTGGGCTCTCTATTCTGTTCCATTGATCTATGTGTTTGTTTTTATGCCAGTACCATGCTATCTTGATGATTATAGCTTTGTAATAGAGCTTGAAGTCCAGAATTCTGATGCCACCAGCTTTGGTTTTCTTTTTCAACATTCCTTTGGCTATTTGGGTCTTTTCTGATTCCATACAGATTTAGGATTATTTATTCCAGCTCTCTGAAAATGTCAGTCTTATTTTAATAGGGATTGTGTTGAATGTGTAGATTGCTTTGGGTAGCATAGACATTTTAACTGTATTTGTTCTTCCAGTCCATGAGCATGGAACGTTTTTCCATTTCTATGTGTCTTCCTGAATTTCTGTCATAAGTGTTCTATAGTTTTCAGAGTACAGATCCTTTACCTCTTTGGTTAGGTTTATTCCTAGGTATCTTATGGTTTTTGGTGCAATTGTAAATGGGATTGATTCCTTGATTTCTCTTTCTTATGCCTCATTGCTAGTGTATAGAAATGCAGCTGACTTATGTGCATTGATTTCATATCCTGCCACTTTGCTGAATTCCTGTATGAGATCTAGAAATTTGGGGGTGGACTCTTTTGAATTTTCAACATAGAGTGTCATGTCCTCTGTGAAGAGTGAAAGTTTGACTTCTTTTATTTTATTTTATTTTATTTTATTATTTTATTTTATATTATTTATTTTATGTAATTGCATTTTATTTATTTAGTGGACAGAGAGAGAGATAGCGAGAGCAGGAACACAAGCAGGGGGAGTGGGAGAGGGAGAAGCAGGCTTCCCACCGAGTAGGGAGCCCAATGTGGGACTCGATCCCAGGACCCTGGGATCATGACCTGAGCCGAAGGTGGACGCTTAACAACTGAGCCACACAGGCACCCGAAAGTTTGACTTCTTTTTGCTGATTTATATGCCTTTTATTTTTGTTGTCTGACTGCTGAGGCTGGGACTTCCAGTACTGTGTTGAACAGCAGTGGTGAAAGTGGACATTCCTGCTATGTTCCTGACCTAAGGGGAAAATCTCTCAGGTTTTCCTCAATGAAGATGGTGTTTCCTGTGGGTTTTTCCTATATGGCTTTTATGATATTAAGCTATGTTCCCTCTATCACTACACTGCAGAGAGTTTTAATTAAGAAAGGATGCTGTAGGAGACACCTGGGGGGCTCAGTCGGGTAAGCATCTGCCTTCAGCTCAGGTCATGGTCCCAGGGTCCTGGGATCAAGTCCCGTGTCAGGCTCCCTGCTCAGCGGGGAGTCTGTTTCTACCTCTCTCTCTGCCTCTCCCCCATTCATGCCTTTTTTCCTCTCTGTCTTTCTCAAATAAATAAGTAAAATCTTTAAAAAAAGAAAGGATGCTATATTTTCTCAAATGCTTTTTCTGTATCTATTGAGAGGATCAGATGGTTCTTGTCCTTTCTTTTATTCATGTGGTATATAACATTGATTGATTTACAGATGTTGAACCACCCTTGCAGCCCAGGAATAAATCCCACTTGATCATGATGAATAATCAGTTTAATATACTGTTGGATCCTATTAGCTAGTATCTTGGTAAGAATTTTTGCATCCATGTTCATCAGGGATATTTGTCTGTAATTCTTTTCTGTGGGGTGTTTTTCTGGTTTTGGGATCAAGCTAATGCTGGCCTCATAGAATGAGTTTGGAATTTTCCTTCCATTTCTATTTTTTGAAACAGCCTCAGAAGAATAGGTATTGAGTCTTCTTTAAATGTTTGGTAGAATTCAGCTGGGAGGCCATTTGGCCCTGGATTCTTGTTTGTTGGGAGATTTTTGATCAGTGTTTCAATTCCTTGCTCGTTATGGGTCTGTTCAGGTTTTCTATTTCTTCCTGGTTCAGTTTTGGTAGTTTATATGTTTCTAGGAATGCATTGATTTCTTCAAGATTGCCTAATTAGTTGGTGTAAAATTACTCATAATATGCTCTTATAATTGTTTGTATTTCTTCAGTGTTGGTTGTGATCTCTCCTCTTTCATTAATATCCTATTTATTTGGTTCCTTTCCCTTTTTGATAAGTCTGGCTAGGGGTTTATCAATCTTATTATTCTTTCAAAGAACCAACTTCTAATTACATTGATCTGTTCTACTGTTCTTTTGATTTCTATTTCATTGATTTCTGCTCTAATCTTTATTATTTCCCTTCTCCTGCTAGACTTAGGCTTTATTTGCTGTTCTTTTTCCAGCTCTTTTAGGTATAAGGTTAGGTTGTGTATTGGAGACTTTTCTTGCTTCTTGAGGAAGTCCTGTACTGCTATATACATCCCTCTTAGGACTGCCTTTCCTGCATCCCAAAGGTTCTGAATTGTCATGTTTTCATTTTCATGTTTCCATGTGTTTTTTTTTAATTCTTCTGTAATTTCCTGGTTGACCCATTAATCTTCAGTAGGATGCTCTTTAACTTCCATGTATTGTGTTCCTTCCAAATTTTCTCCTGTGACTGAGTTCAAGTTTTTTCCAATTCTTTTTTTTATGTTATGTTAATCACCATATATTACATCATTAGTTTTTGATGTAGTGTTCCATGATTCATTGTTTGCATATAACACCCAGTGCTCCATTCAGAACGTGCCCTCTTTAATACCCATCACCAGGCTAACCCATCCTCCCAAACCCCTCCCCTCTAGAACCATCTGTTTTTCAGAGTCCATCGTCTTTCATGGTTCATCTCCCCTTCCTGCTATCTTTTTTTTTTAACATATAATGTATTATTTGTTTCAGAGGTACAGATCTGTGATTCAACAGTCTTGCACAATTCACAGCGCTCACCATAGCAATACTCTCCCCAATGTCTATCACCCAGCCACCCCATCCCTCCCAACCCAACCATTCCAGTAACCCTCAGTTTGTTTCCTGAGATTAAGAATTCCTCATATCAGTGAGGTCATATGATATATGTCTTTCTCTGATTGACTTATTTCGCTCAGCATAACACTCTCCAGTTCCATCCATGTCATTGCGAAAGGCAAGATTTCATTCCTTTTGATGGCTGCATAATATTCCATTGTATATATAACGACCTCTTCTTTAAACATTCATTTGTTGATGGGCATCTTGGCTCTTTCCACAGTTTGGCTATTGTGGACATTGCTGCTATAAACATCGGGGTGCACGTACCACTTCGGATCCCTAAATTTGTATCTTTGTGGTAAATACCCAGTAGTGCAATTGCTGGGTCATATGGTAGCTCTATTTTCAACTTTTTGAAGATCCTCCATACTGTTTTCCAGAGTGGCTGCACCAGCTTGCATTCCCACCAACAGTGTAGGAGGGTTCCCCTTTCTCCACATCCCTGCCAATATCTGTCATTTCCTGACTTGTTAATTTTAGCCATTCTGACTGGTGTGAGGTGATATCTCATTGAGGTTTTGATTTGTATTTCCCTGATGCCGAACGATGTTGAGCACTTTTTCTTGTGTCTGTTGGCCATTTGGATGTCTTCTTTGGAAAAATGTTTGTTCATGTATTCTGCCCATTTCTTGATTGGATCATTTGTTCTTTGAGTGTTGAGTTTAATAAGTTCTTTATTGATTTTGGATACTAGCCCTTTATCTGATATGTCATTTGCAAATATCTTCTCCCATTTGTCAGTTGTCTTTTGGTTTTGTTGAGTGTTTCTTTTGCTGTGCAAAAGCTTTTTATCTTGATGAAATCCCAAATAGTTTATTTTTGCCCTTGCTTTCCTTGCCTTTGGCGATGTTTCTAGGAAGAAGTTGCTGCGGCTGAGGTCGAAGAGGTTGCTGCCTGTGTTCTCCTTTAGCATTTTGATGGACTCCTGTCTCACATTATGTCTTTCAACCATTTTGAGTCTATTTTTGTGTGTGGTGTAAGGAAATGGTCCAGTTTCATTCTTCTGCATGTGGCTGTCCAATTTTCCCAACACCATTTGTTGAAGAGACTGTCTTTTTTCCATTGGACATTCTTTCCTGCTTTGTCAAAAATTAGTTGAACATAGAGTTGAAGGTCCATTTCTGGGCTCTCTATTCTGTTCCATTGATCTATGTGTCTGTTTTTGTGCCAGTACCATACTGTCTTGATGATCACAGCTTTGTAATAGAGCTTGAAGTCCAAAATTGTGATGCCACCAGCTTTGCTTTTCTTTTTCAACATTCCTCTGGCTATTAGGGGTCTTTTCTGTTTCCATACAAATTTTAGGATTATTAGTCCATTTCTCTGAAAAAATTTGATGGTATTTTGATGGGAATTGCTTTGAATGTGTAGATTGCTTTAGGTAGCATTGACATCTTCACGATATTTGTTCTTCCAATCCATGAGCATGGAACGTTTTTCCATTTCTTTGTGTCTTCCTCAGCTTCTTTCATGAGTATTTTATAGTTTTCTGAGTACAGATTCTTTGCCTCTTTGGTTAGATTTATTCCTAGGTATCGTATGGTTTTGGGTGCAATTATAAAGGGGATCGACTCCTTAATTTCTCTTGTTTCTGTCTTGTTGTTGGTGTATAGGAATGCCATTGATTTCTGTGCATTGATTTTATATCCTGCCACTTTACTGAATTCCTGTATGAGTTCTAGCAGTTTTGGAGTGGAGTCTTTTGGGTTTTCCACATAAAGTATCATATCATCTGCAAACAGTGAGAGTTTGACTTCTTCTTTGCCGATTTGGATGCCTTTACTTCGTTTTGTTCTCTGATGGCTGTGGCTAGGACTTCTAATACTATGTTGAATAGCACTGGTGATAGTGGACATCCCTGCCGTGTTCTTGACCTTAGGGGGAAAGCTCTCAGTTTTCCCCATTGAGAATGATATTCGCTGTGGGTTTTTCATAGATGGCTTTTATGTTATTGAGGCATGTAACCTCTATCCCTATACTCTGAAGAGTTTTGATCAAGAAAGGATGCTGTACTTTGTCAAATGCTTTTTCTGCATCTATTGAGAGGATCATATGGTACTTGTTCTTTCTTTTATTACTGTATTGTATCACATGGATTGATTTGCACATGTTGCAGCCCAGGGATAAATCCCCTTTGGTCGTGGTGAATAATCCTTTTAATGTACTTTTGGATCCTGTTGGCTAGTATTTTGGTGAGAATTTTTGCATCCATGTTCATCAAGGATATTGGTCTGTAATTCTTTTTGATGGGGTCTTTGTCTGGTTTGGGGATCAAGGTAATGACGGCCTCCTAAAACGAGTTTGGAAGTTTTCCTTCCATTTCTATTTTTTGGAACAGTTTCAGAAGGATAGGTATTAATTCTTCTTTAAATTTTGGTAGAATTCCCCTGGGAAGCCATCTGGCCCAGGGCTTTTGTTTCTTGGGAGATTTTTGATGACTGCTTCAATTTCCTTAGTGGTTATAGGTCTGTTCAGGTTTTCTATTTCTTCCTGGTTCAATTTTGGTAGTTGATACATCTCTAGGAATGCATCCATATCTTCCAGATTGTCTAATTTGCTGGCATATAGTTGCTCATAATATGTTCTTATAATTGTTTGTATTTCTTTGGTGTTGGTTGTGATCTCTCCTCTTTCCTTCATGATTTTGTTGATTTGGGTCATTTCTCTTTTCTTTTTGATAAGTCTGGCCAAGGGTTTATCGATGTTATTAATTCTTTCAAAAAACAACCTAATTTCATTGATCTGTTCTACTGTTCTTTTGGTTTCTATTTCATTGTTTTCTGCTCTGATCTTTATTATTTCTCTTCTTCTTCTGGATTTAGGCTTTATTTGCTGTTCTTTCTCCAGCTCTTTAGGTGTGGGGTTAGGTTGTGTATTTGAGACCTTTCTTGTTTCTTGAGAAAGGCTTGTATTGCTATATACTTTCCTCTTAGGACTGCCTTTGCTGCATCCCAAAGATTTTGAGCAGTTGTATTTTCATTTTCATTGGTTTCCATGAATTTTTCTTTAATTTCCTGGTTGACCCATTCATTCTTTAGTAGGATGCTCTTTTCCCTCCATGTATTTGAGTTCTTTCTGACTTTCCTCTTGTGATTCAGTTCTAGTTTCAAAGCACTGTGGTCTGAAAATATGCAGGGAATGATCCCAGTCTTTTGGTACCGGTTGAGACCTGATTTGTGACCTAGGATGTGATGTATTCTGGAGAATGTTCCATGGGCACTACAGAAGATTGTGTATTCTGTTGCTTTGGGATAGAATGTTCTGAATATATCTGTGAAGTCCATTTGGTCCAGTGTGTCATTTAAAGTCTTATTTCCTTGTTGATCTTTTGCTTAGATGATCTGTCCATTTCAGTGAGGGGGGTGTTAAAGTCCCCCACTTTATTGTATTGTTGTCAATGTGTTTCTTTGCTTTTGTTATTAATTGGCTTATATAATTGGTTGCTCCCATGTTAGGGGTATAGATAATTACAATTGTTAAATCTTCTTGTTGGATAGACCCTTTAAGTAGGATATAGTGTCCTTCCTCATCTCTTCTTCCAGTCTTTGGTTTAAAATCTAATTTGTCTGATATAAGAATTGCCACCCCAGCTTTCTTTTGGTGTCCATTAGCATGGTAAATGGTTTTTCACCCCTTCACTTTCAATGTGGGGGTATCTTTGGGTCTAAAATGAGTCTCTTGCAGACAGCATATCGATGGATCTTGTTTTTTTATCCAATCTGATAGCCTGTGTCTTTTGATTGGGGCATTTAACCCATTTACATTCAGGGTAACTATTGAAAGATATGAATTTAGTGCCTATGTATTGCCTAAAGGTGACTGTTACTGTATATTGTCTGTGTTCTTTTCTGGTCTATGTTGCTTTTAGGTTCTCTCTTTGCTTATAGGACCCCTTTCAATATTTCTTGTAGGGCTGGTTTCCTGTTTGCAAATTCCTTTAGTTTTGTTTATCCTGGAAGCTTTTTATCTCTCCTTCTATTTTCAATGACAGCCTAGCTGGATATAGTATTCTTGGCTGCATATTTTTCTCATTTAGTGCTCTGCTTATATCATGCCAGTCCTTTCTGGCCTGCCAGGTCTCTGTGAATAGATCTGTTGCCAATCTAATGTTTCTACTACTGTAGGTTACAGATCTCTTCTCCCGAGCTGCTTTCAGGATTTTCTCTTTGTCTCTGAGACTCGTAAGTTTTACTCTTAGATGTAAGGGTGTTGACCTATTTTTATTGATTTTGAGAGGGTTTCTCTGTGCCTCCTGTAATTTGATGCCTGTTTCCTTTCCCAAATTGGGGAAGTTCTCTGCTATAATTTGCTCCAATATACTTTCTGCCCCCTCTCTCTTTCTTCTTCTTCTGGGATCCCAATTATTCGAATGTTGTTTTGTCTTATGGTATCGCTTATCTCTCGAATTCTGCCCTCATCATCCAGTAGTTTCTCTTTTTCTCAGCTTCTTTATTTTCCATCATTTGGTCTTCTATATCACTAGTTCTCTCTTCTGCCTCATTTATCTTAGCAGTTAGAGCCTCCATTTTTTATTGCACCTCATTAATAGCCTTTTTTATTTCGACTTGGTTAGATTTTAGTTCTTTTATTTCTCGAGGATGGGTTTCTCTAATAACTGCCATGCTTTCTTCAAGCCCATCTGAAAGTGTCTTTAAAATCATCATTCTGAACTCTATTGCTGACATCATACTAATGTCCGTATTGATTAGGTCCCTGGCAGTCAGTACTGCCTCTTCTTCTTTTCGTTGAGGTGTTTTTTTTCCATCTTGTCATTTTGTCCAGAGGAGAATAGATGAATGAGAGAACAAAATGCTAATAGGGTAACAACATCTCCAGAAAATATACACTAAACAAATCAGAAAAGACCTGAAACTGGGGGGAAAAGAAAGGGAAAGAAAGAAAAAAGAAAAAGGAAAAGATAAAAACAAACAAAAACAAAACTAAACAAAATAAAACAGAACATGATCAAATATGATTAGTCTGGTGCATAAGTCAGTGCCACACAGTAGATTTGGGGCTTATTTTTGTCTGTTAGAAGAAAGTGCCTCCCAAAGTTTTAAACAAAGAAAAACTTATATATGTACAAAAATAAGGGTTGATACGATGAAGGGATGGACTATGACTGTAAAGATGAAAATTATAAAGGATTTGATAAAAGGATTTGATAAGATATAAGTTGTTTGAATAAAGAAGAGAATTTATTAAAAAAATGGGGGGGAGAATGTGATCAGGCAGGAGACTAGAACAAAACCATACACTAGAGATTTAGGGTATATTTTGATCTGTTAGAAGAAACTGTATCTCAAAATTTTAAAAAGAGAACAACTTACATATATATGAGAAAAATAAGGGTAACTAATATGAAGGGACAGAATATGACTCTAAAAATGAAAAATAAAAAAGATTTTTTTAAAAAAGCGATTGATAAGATCTTGGTTGAAAAAGGGAAAAAGAAAAATTAAAAAAAAAGACAGTTAAAAAAATTAACTTTGAAAGACTAAAGAATCATGGTAAAAAAGCCATGAATTCTATGTGCAGTATTCCCCTAGCGCTGGAGTTCTGCTGTTCTCATTAATCGGTAATCTTGGTCTTGGTTGGCTGTTCTTGCTGATCTTCTGGGGGAGGGGCCCTTTGCCATGGTTCCCAAATGTCTTTGCCGGAGGCAGAATTGCCCTGCCTTTGCCAGTCTGGGCTAAGTAATCTGCTCGGGTCTGCTCTCAGGAGCTTTTGTTCCCTGCAACCTTTTGGTACAGCTTTGGAGGACAAGAGTGAAAAGGGCAGCCTCCCAATCTCTGCCCCGGAGTAGCCGAGAACTCAGGGCCCCAGTCCTCAGTGCACCCCCAGCAAAAAGCAGTCAATCATTCCCATCTCCTCAGTCTCCGGCAGCACTCCATGCTCCCCCAGACTGCGACCAAATCTTTCTATCTCTGGCACCTGACCCCTTGTGGAGTATCCAAACCCAGGAGATCCCTGCAGTGTGCTCCTGCACCACTCTTCCTGGGGGAGAAAGGGGAGCCTCCTCAGATCTGCTGCTTGGGTCCCTGCTGGAAGAGCAGTGGCCCGACTGTGCCATGGATCAGGGTTTATGGCATCCCCGAGCTGAGAGCCCGCTCCTCGGCTCCGTCTCTGCAGCCAGCGTCCTTGCTCCGAAACCTGGGAACTCTGCCGCACTCAGGCACCCCCGGTCTTCCTGTGACCCTGAGGGTCCTGAGACCACACTGTCCCAGCGAGGGTTCCACCCCCCGCTTAGCCACTGGAGCGACGTCCCTCAGCGAAACCAACTTCTAAAAGTTCTGATTTTGTATTCCTCGGTCTGTCACTTGCCAGAAGCAGCTGATGGAGCTCCCCCCGCCCCCCGCTGTCTATCCTCCTGAATATCGCCTTGGATTCACTTCTCCGCACGTCCTACCTTCCAGAACGTGGTCGCTTTTCTGTTCAGAGAGTTGCTGCTATTCTTTTCTTTGATCTCCTGTTGAGTTCGTAGGTGTTCAGAAAGGTTTGATCCGTATCCAGCTGAAATCCTGGGACCAGACAAATTCCAGGTCTCCTACTCCTCCACCATCTTGCTCCTCCCCCTGAGTTCAAGTTTTAAAGCACTGTGGTCTGAAAATATGCATCATATAATCTCAATCTTTTGGTACTGGTTGAGACCTAATTTGTGACATACCCCAGTATGTGATCTATTCTGGGGAATATTCTGTGTGCACTTGAAAAGAATGCATATTCTCTTGCCTTAGGATGAATTGCTCTGAATTTATCTGTGAATTCCATCTGGTCCAGTGTGTCATTCAAAGCCTTTGTTTCCTTGTTGATCTGCTTAGATGATTTGTCCATTGCTGTGAGTGGGTTGTTAAAGTCCCCTAGTATTATTGTATTATTATCAATGTGTTTCTTTAATTTTGTTGTTAATTGGTTTATATAATTGGCTGCTCCCAAGTTAGGGACATAAATATTTACAATTGTTAGATATTCTTGCTGGACAGACCCTCTTATGATATAGTGTCCTTCTTCATCTCTTAATACAATTTTTGGTTTAAAATCTAGTTTGTCTCATATAAGGATTGCTACTCCAGTTTTCTTTTGATGTCCATTAGCATGATAAATGGTTCTGCACTCCCCACTTTCAATCTGGAGGTGTCTCTGGGTCTAAAATGAGTCTCTTGTAGACAGCATATCAATGGGTCTTTTTTTTTTTAAATCCAATCTGATACCCTGTGTCTTTTGATTGGAGCATCTAGTCCATTTGCATTCAGAGTCATTGTGATAGATATGAATGTAGTGCCAGTGTATTACCTATAAAGTCACTGTTTCTGTACATTGTCTCTGTTTCTTTCTGATCTTTGTTACTTTTGGGCTCTTTCTTTGCTCAAAGGATCCCTTTAATATTTCTTGCAGGTCTGGTTTAGTGTTCGCAAATTCCTTTACTTTTTGTTTCCTGAAAACTCTTTATCTCTCCTTCTATACTGAATGACAGCCTTGCTGGATAAAATATTCTTGGCTGCATATGTTTCCCATTTAGCACATTGAATGTATCATGCCAGTCCTTTCTGGCCTGCCAGGTCTCTGTGGACAGGTCTGCTGCCAGCCTTATGTTTCTACCCTTGTAGGTTAAGGACCTCTTGTCCCGACCTGCTTTCAGGATTTTCTCTTCACCTCTGAAATTTGCAAGCTTCACTATTATATGTTGAGTTGTTGACCTATTTTTATTGATGTTGATGGCGGTTCTCTGTGCCTCCTATACTTGAATGACTGTTTTCTTCCTTAGATTAGGGAAGTTCTCAGCTATAATTTGTTCAAATAAACCTTCTACCCCTCTGTCTCTCGCCTCCTTTTCTGGGACCCCTATTATTCTAATATTATTTCACTTTATGCTATTGTTGATTTCTCGAATTCTCCCTTGGTGATCCAAAAATTGTTTTTCTCTATTTTTCTCAGCTTCTTTATTCTCCATCATTTTCTTTTCTATATCACTGACTCTTTCTTCTGCCTCATTTATCCTAGCAGGTAGAGCCTCCATTTTTTACTGCATCTCAGTAAGAGCTTTTTAAATTTTAATCAGATTTTAGTTCTTTTAACTCGCCAGTAAGGGATTCTCCACTTCTATGTTTTTTTCAAGTCCAGCTAGTATCTTTATAATTGTTTTTTTGAATTCTAGTTCCAACATCTTACTGATAGTCATATTGATTAAATCCTTGGCAGTGGGTACTGCCTCCTGATTTCTTTTGGGGTGAATTTTTCCATCTCATTATTATGTCCAGAAAAGAATAGATGAAAGAGAGAGGAAAGATAAAAATAGCAACAACAAAAAGAGAAAAATACAAACAAACCAGAAGAAAACAGAAAGGAAACAAAATAAGAAAAAAAATCATTCAACAAATAAAACAGAACAAAACAATAAATTATATCCTGGGTGTATTTTGGTCTGTTTCTTAAAAGAAACTAGATCCCAAAATAGGAAAAACAAAAAAACATATATATACAAAAATAAAATAAAATATAAAGACAGGAAACCATATATATATATGAAAAAAATTTAAAAAATGAATTGATAAAATAAGAAAATAGCTGAAAGAAAATAAAACTGAGAGACTATAGAATGAGTAAAACACACACACACACACACACACACAGGAATGTTCTATACCATTTTCCCCAAGAGCTGAAGTTTTGCAGTTCTCTATGATCCATAAATTTGGTGCTAAGGAGTTCTTCCTGCTGGTCCTTTGGAGGGGCCTGTTGTGCTGATTCTCTGGTGTCTTTGCCCTGTTGGAATTGCCCCTCCCTTGCCAGGGGGACAGGCTCAGTGTTAGTGGCTCCAGATTGCACTATGTGATGCTATTTTGCTCCCTGGAGGCTTTCAGCATTGATAGGGGGCATGAGAATGGGGAAGCCCCGATCTCTAGCCCCAGAGCTCAAAGGTTTTGCCCCCCACTCTTCAGTGTGCCCTCACAGACAAGTAGTCAATCACTTTTGTCTCCCTGGTTTCCTTCCAAACTCTGTTCACCCAGCCTGTGATCCAGCATTTTTATGTCAGGCATGGGACCCAGTTTAAAGTCTCCAAACATTATGGACTCCTGTGGCATGGACTTGTGCCATTTCTCCCAAGTTCAGGAGGGCTGTCTTGCTATGCTTCTGCCTTTTGTTGGGCCCCTGCCTGGAGTGTGGTGGTGCAACTGTGCAGCAGTTTGCAGTTTCTGGCAACACTGAGCAGAAAGCTGGCATCTAGACTTGGGGTTTTCAGCCAGCTTCCCCGCTCTGATGCCTGCGAACTCTCCTGCACTCAGGCACCACTGTTCTTCTTGTGACCCCTGGGATCCTGAGACCATGCTGTCCCACCTGAGATTCTGCCCTGCTTCACCACCCGAGCACCTTTAAGCCGGTGACGTTCCCAGTCACTGTAGCAGACTTCTAAATGTTCTGATTTTATTGAAATATATCATATATACAGAAAAGCACAAAAATTATATGTACACAGATCACTGAAAATCACAGAATGAATACATCTATGCAACAACACTCAGATCAAGAGACAGAACATTACCAGCACCCTAAAAGTACCATTCCTCCCATTCCCTTATAGTAACTCCACACCCCACCAGTGGAAACCATTAAACTATGTCTATAGTACTTTGCAGTAGCCTCCTTGAGCAGGCTCTTCCCCACGGGGTATCCTCTGATATTTCACCCCAGATTCACATCTCTGCACCTTCTACCATGCAAAAAGTGGACTCTTCTATTTGTAGAATTCCAGCAACTCTTTTCTCCAATCTCCAATTGATTTCTCACATGTTCAGAAGGATTTGACATCTAGCTGAATTCCAGGGACCAGAAGAAATTAAGGTCCCCTTGTCCTCTACCATCTTAACGCCTCTGCATATATACCATATCTTCTTTATCCATTCTTCTGTCTATAGACACTTTGGCTACTTCCATAATTTGACTATTGTAAATAATGCTGCTGTAAACATAGGGATGCATGTATCTCTTTGAATTAGTGTTTTTTAAAAAAGATTTTATTTATTTATTTGACAGAGAGAGCAAGAAAGCACAAGCAGGGGGCGCAGTAAAAGGAGAGGGAGAAGCAGGCTCCCCACCGAGCAGGGAGCCTGATGCGGGTTTCGATCCCAGGACCCTGGGATCATGACCCGAGCTGAAAGCAGAACTTAAACATCTGAGCCACCCAGGCACCCTGAATTCGTGTTTTTGTATTTTGGGGGCAAATGCCCAGTAATGTAATTACTGGACTGTAGGATAGTTATATTTTTAACATTTTGAGGAACCTCCATACTGCCTTCCACAGTGGCTGCACCAGTTTGTCCACCAACAGTGGACAAGGGTTCCTTTCTCTTTCACATTTTTGCCCACACTTGTTTTGTATACCTTCTTTAAAAAAAAAAGTCTATTTAGGTCCTCTGCCCATTTTTATTCGGATTGTTGTGTTTGGTGTTGAGTTGAATAAGTTCTTTATATATTTTGGATATTAACCTCTTATTGGATATATCATTTGCAAATTTCTTTTCCCCTTCAGTAGGCTCCATTTTTTGTTTTGTTGATGATTTCCTTAGCTGTGCAAAAGCTTATTCTTTTGGTGTAATCCTAATAGTTTAATGTTGCTTTTCTTTCTGTTACCAGAGAAGACATATCTAGAAAAATGTTTTTAAGCCTATGTTTTCTTCCAGGAATTTTATGGTTTCAGGTCTCACATTTAGGTCCTTAAACCAGTTTGAGTTTATTATTTTTTTTGTAAGGAACTCATCCAGTTTCATTCTTTTGCATGTAGCTGTCCAGTTTTCTCAACACCATTTGTTGAAAAGACTGTCTTTTCCCCATTAAATATTCTTGCTTCCTTTGTCATAGATTAATTGACCATAAAAGCATGGGTTTATTTCTGGATTCTCTATTCAGCTCCATTGATCTATATGTCTATTTTTGCCAGTACAATTCTGTTTTCATTACTATAACTTTGTAGTTATCTTAAAATCTGGAATTGTGATACATCCATCTTTGTTCTTTTTCAAGATTGCTTTGGCTAATTGGGGTCTTTTGTGGTTCTATACAAATTTTAGGATTATTTGTTCCAGTTCTGTAAGAAATGCTGTTGGTATTTCAATAAGGATTGCATTAAATCTGTAGATTGCTTTGGGTAATATTGCTTTTAACAATATTTGTTCTTCTAATACATGAACACTTAATACCTTTCCATTTGTTTGGTTATCTTTAATTTCTTTCATCAATGTTTTATAGTTTTCAGAGTACAGGTCTTTCAACTCCTTGGTTAAGTTTATTCCTAGGTATTTTATTATTTTTGGTACAATTATAAATGGGATTGTTTTCTTAAATTCTCCCTTTGTTACTTCATTATTAATATATACAAATGCAAGAAATTTCTGTATATTAATTTTGTATCCTGCAACTTTACTGAATTCATTTATCAGTTCTAATGGTATTTTGGTGGAGTATTTAGGGTTTTCTATATATAGTATTGTGTAATCTGTAAATAATGAGAATTTTACTTTTTCCTTACCAATTTGGATGCCTTTGTTTCTTTTTGAGGAGGAGATGTCTAATTGCTGTGGTTAGAACATCCAGTACTATGTTGAATAAAAGTTGTGAAAGTGGGCACACTTGTCTTCTTCTTCACCTTAGAGGAAAAGCTCTCAGACTTTCCCCATTGAATATGATGTTAGCTGTGGGTTTTTCATATATGGCCTTTAATATGTTGAGGTTTGCTACCTCTAAACCTACTTTGAATGGTTTTTTTTTAATCATGAATGGATGTTGTACTTTGTCAAATGCTTTGAAATGACCATATTGTTTTTATCCTTTCTCTTATTGATGTGATGTATCATCTTGATTGATTTGCAAATATTGAACCACCCTTGCATTAGGGAATAAATCCTTGATAATGGTGAACGATTTTTTTACTGTCTTTTTGTATTCGATTTGCTAATGTTTTGTTGAGGATTGTTGCATCTATGTTCATCAGAAATACTAGTTTGTAGTTTTATTTTTTGGTAGTGTCTTTATCTGGTTTTGGTATCAGGGTAACATTGACCTTATAGAATGATTTTTTTTTTCATAGAATGATTTTGAAAGCTTTTCTAATTCTTTGAATCATTTGAGAAGAATAGGCATTAACTCTTCTGTAATATTTGGTGGAATTCACCTGTGAAACCATCTGGTCCTGTACTTGTCTTTGTTGGGAGTTTTTTTTTTTTTAATTATTAACTCCACTTCATTGCCAATAATCAGTGTGTTCAAATATTCTATCTCTTCCTTATTCAGTTTTGGGAGGTTACATGTTTCTAGGAATTTGGAAGGTTGTATGTTTCTAGGAATTTATCCATTTCTTCTAGGTTGTCCAATTTGTTGGCATATAACTTTCATAATATTCTCTCATAATTCTTTTTGTTTCTGTGGTGTTGATTGTTATTTCTCCTTCCTCTGATTTTATTTATATGAAGCTTCTCTTTTCTGTTTTTGATGAGTTGATTATCGCTTATCAATTTTGTCAGTCTTTTTAAAAACTAGCTTCTGGTTTCATTGATCTGTCGTTTTTGTTGCTATTTCATTTATTTCTGCTCTAATCTTTATTATTTCCTTCCTTTTATTGACTTTGAGCGTTGTTTCTTTTCTTTTTTTTTTAAGCTCCTTTAGGCATAAGATTATGTCATTAATTTGAGATTTCTCTTCTAGAGGTAGGCCTGTATTGCCATAATCTTCCCTCTTAGAATAGTTTTGCTGCATCCCCCAAATTTTAGACCACAGTGTTTTCATTTTCACATGTCTCCATGAATTTTTTATTTCCTTTATTTTGTGACAGATCCACTCATTGTTTAGTAGCGTGTTATTTACCTCCATGTATTTGTGTTCTCTCCAGTTTTTTTCTTGTGGTTGATTTCTAGTTTCATGTTGTTGTGGTTGAAAAAGATGTATATGACTCCTTTTTTTTTTGCATTTATTGACACTGGTTTTGTGTCCTAACGTGATCTATTCTGGGCACTGTTCCATGTGCACTTGAAAAGAATGTGTATCCACTGTTCTTAGATTGAATGTTCTGAATATAACTTTTATGTACATCTGGTTCAATACATCATTCAAAACTGTTGTTTTCTTGTTGATTTTAAGTCTGAATGAAATATCTGTTGATGTAAGTGGGGTATTAGAGTCCCCTACTATTATTATATTACTGTCAATTTCTGCCTTTATGTCTGTGAATACTTGCTTTATGTATATAGGAGTGTTGGCTGCATAAATATTTATAATTGTCACATTTTTGTGTTATATTGTTCCCTTTATCATTATGTAGTGTCAATTATTTTTGTATTATTACAGTCTTTGTTTTAGACTATTTTATTCATTTGGGGTAAGAGTAAAGGTGTCGGAGAAGTAGGAAGACCCTAGACTTGCCTAGTCCCTCAAACACAGCTAGATAAATATCAAATCATTCTGAATACCCAAGAAATTGATGTGAGGACTGACAGAAGAAGCTGCACTATTACAGTCGGTGAAGTAGCCACATCAAGGAAGGTAGGAAATACAGAAACGTAGTTTGGGGGAGAAATGGATCATGGGTGCTGAGGAGGGGCCAGAGGCCTGGTCATGGAGAAAGGCAAGAGAGAGGAGCACACAAAGGATCACAGAAGGAGAACCCTTCCCCAAAGCCATTGATTGGGAAAATGAGAGGGCCTGATTTTCCTAAGTTTTTGCAACCAGTGGGGCTCAAAGACTGGAGTTTTAGAGGTCCACAGCATGGCTGGTATAGAGCCCTGAGGGTGCTGCAGTGCTCCTGGTGAGAAGGGAGGCAGGTAACCTGGGGACAAACGGTGCAATCTGAAGATTGCCTAAGAAACACCGGGAGAGACTGTTCCCTTTTCTTGTAGTGCATCTGAGAAAGGTGGCATTGCCTCTCTGGGGACAAAAGAGCCAGTGGGGTGCCATTTACCTCCCCTGCCCCTCAGCAGTAGTGCAGAGACACCTGCTGAGGGTGGCTAACCCGGACACTGGCTGTCTAGTGTGCTTTGTTCCAAATCCCACACTCCTGCACTCTGGTGCGACTGCCCTTCTGGGTCAAACTTGAATCGATTCCAGCACAGTGAGACTGTAACCCAGAAGACCAGACCAGATCCCCACCACACCAGGTCCCTAAAGTTTGGAGTTTTAAAACTTAACAGGCCTGGCTGGGATAGAGTCAAAAGTGCACTACACTGCTCCAGGCAGGAAAGCAACCCAGACACAGACAATGTGTAAGCAGCAAGCTGAAACAAACAAACAAACAAACAAAAAAACACAGTGATGCATGATGGGACATTATTCACTCTTTTTTGGGGGGCTTTCCTGACAGCAGCAAGCATGAACTCCTCTCTCCAGGGACAAAGGAGCTGACTGGCACCATTTCCCTCTCCTGACCCTCAGCATAAACCAACTTCAGTAAATAACACAACACCAACACTGGCTGCCTAACCTGCTTATATCAAGTACCATCCCCCTGCATTCTGCTGGTACTGCTTTACTCAGGCAAGTGTTCCTAAGAACAGTGCTGCAGACCCCTCCCCCAGCAGACCAACACAAACCCCCACAGGCACCATGCTACTAACCATAGAGTTATGAGAACTTCAGTACTAGAAGAAATAGCATCAGATCTCAGTTAACAAACAGGCCAGAGCACACCTGGTTAAAACTTGCCACACTCTGGCCAAGGTTCAAACACTCCCAACTATGTGCAAGGAGGAAATGTGCAGACAACTGTCTTGAGGGATAGAGCAGCAAAAACACAGCAGCAGAGTGCATATAGCACACACATGCGACACTTCCCAAAGCGCCAGGCCCTGGACAATCTATGGCCTCTTCTTCACAAAGCCATTCCTCTCAGGAACAAGAAACATAAGAGGCTTTCTTAACACAGAGAAGTCAGAGTCCTAGACAATATGCCAACACAGAGGAATTCATCCCAAAAGAGAGAACAAGAAAAGGTAACAGCTAATTGAAACAAATATAAGTAATATTCATGATCCAAAATTTAAAACAACAGCCATAAGGATACTAGAGGGCTTGAGAAAAGCATAGAAGACATCAGGGAGACCCTTACCACAGAGATAAAAGAGCTAAAAACAGATCAGGTCGAATTGAAAAATGCAATAACTTAGGTTCAAAACCAACTGAATATAATGACCTCAAGGATGGAAGACATAGAGGAAAAAAAGTGATACAAAAGATAGAATTATGGGAAATAATGAAGGTGAACAAAAGAGGGAAAAAAATCTTAGATCACAAAAGTAGACTTAGGGAACTCAGTGACTCCATCAAACATAATAACATCCATGTCATATGAGTTACAGAAGAAGAATAGAGAGAAAAAGGAGCAGAAGGTTTATTTGAGGAAATTATACCTGAAAAATTCCCCAATCTGGGGAAGGAAATGACATCCAGATTCAAGAGGCACAGAGAACTACCATCAAAGTCAACAAAAGCAGGCCAACAGCAAGACATATTGTAACTAAATTTGCAGAATATAAAGAAAAAGTCCTAAAATCAGCAAGACAAGGGAAGACCAATAAGATTAGCAACAAAACTCTCCACAGAAACTTGGCAGGCCAGAAGAGAGTGACATATTATATTTAAGCATGGAATGTGAACAATCTGCAACCAAGAATACTCTATCTAGCAGGCTATCATTCAGAATAGGAGAGATAAACAGTTCCCCACACAAACAAAACCTAAAGGAGTTTGTGACCACTAAAACAGCCCTGTATGAAATATTAAAGGGGATTTTTTGAGTGGGAAAGAAAGACCAAAAGTGACAAAGACTAGAAAGGAAGAAAGAAAGTCTTCAGAAATATTGACAAAACAACTAATAAAATGGCACTAAATTCATACCTATCAATAATTACTCTGAATGTAAATGGACTGAATGCTCTAATCAAGACATAAAGTATCAGAAAGAATATAAAAACAAGACCCAGCTATATGCTGACTACAAGAGACTCATTTTAGACCCAAACACACCTGAAGATTGAAAGTGAGGGGATGGAGAAACATTTATCATGCTAATGGACATCAAAAGAAAGCCAGAGTAGCCATACTTATATCAGACAAATTAGATTTTATTTATATATTTTTTCAAACTAGATTTTAAAGCAAAGACTGTAACAAGAGATGAAGAAAGACACTATATCATAATAAAGGAATCTACTCAACAAGAAGATCTAACAATTGTAAATATTGATGCCCCCAATTTGGGAGCACCCAAATATATAAAACAATAAGAATAAAGGAACTCATTGATTATAATACAATAATAGTAGGGGACTTGAACACCCCACTTACATCAATGGATAGATCATCTAAGCAGAAAATCAACAAGGAAATGGCTTTAAATGATGCACTGGGCCAGAGAGACTTAACAGATATATTCAGAACATTTCATCCTAAAGCAACAGAACACATATTCTTTTCAAGTGCACATGGGATATTCTCCAGAAGAGGTCACATACTGGGTCACAAGTCAACCCTCAACAAGGATAAAAGATTGAGATCATACCATGCACATTTTCAGGCCACAATGCTAAAAACTTGAAGTCAACCACACACACACACAAATTTTGGATATACCACAAATACATGGACGTTAAGGAACATCCTACTAAAGAATGAATGGGTTAACCAGGAAATTAAGGGAGAAATTTTAAACAGTACATAGTAGCAAATGAAAATGAAAACATGGCAGTCTAAACCTTTGAGATGCAGCAAAGGTGGTCCTAAGAAGGAAGTATATAGCAACAGGCTTACCTAAAGAAGCAAGCAAAGACTCAAATACACAACTTAACGTTACATCTAATGGAGCTAGAAAAGGAACAACAAATAAAGCCTAAGGCCAACCAAAGAAGGGAAATAGTAAAGATTAGAGCAGAAATAAATGATAAAGAAGGGTGCATGAGTGGCTCAGTTTCTTAAGTATCCAACTCCTGATTTCAGCTCAGGTCATGATCTCAGGGTTGTGAGATCAAGCCCCATATTAGGCTCCACATGGAGCCTGCTTAAGATTCCCTCTCTCCCTCTCCCTCTGCTCCTACCTCCCTCTCTCCCCTTCTCTAAAAGAAAGAAAGAAATGATATACAAACAAATAAACAAATAAAACAGTAGAACAGTGAAAACAGGAGCTGGTTCCTTGAAAAATTAATAGAATTGATGAACACCTAGCCAGACTTATCAAAAGGAAAAGAGAAAGGACCCAAATAAATAAAATCACATATAAGAATGGAGACATCACAACCAACACCACAGAAATACAAACAATTCTAAGAAAATACTATGGAAAATCATATGCCAACAAATTGGATGATTTGGAAGAAATGGATAAATTCCTAGAAACATAAACTACAAAAACTGAAACAGGAAGAAATAGAAAACTTGAATAGACTGATAACCAGCAAAGAAATTGAATCAGTAATCAAAAATCTCCCACCAAACAAAATTCCTGGGCCAGATGGCTTCCCACAGGAATTCTACCAGACATTTAAAGGGGAATATCTACCAGACGTTAAAGGGAAATGTCTACCAGACAGTTAATACCTATTCTCACACTGTTCTAAAAAATTTCAATGGAAAGAAAACTTCCAAACTTATCCTGAGGCCAACATTACCCTGATTCTAAAACTAGACAAAGACTCCACTTTTAAAAAAAGAAAACTACAGGCCAATATCCCTGATGAACATAGACACAAAAATTCTCAAGAAATCCTACTAAATCGAATCTAACAGTATGTTAAAAGAATCATTCACCACAACCAACTGGGATTTCCTCCTGGGTTGCAAGCGTGGTTAAATATTCACAAATCAATGTGATACATCACATTAATAAAAGAAAGGATAAGAACCATATGATTCTCTCAATAGACACAGCAAAAGCATTTGACAGAGTAACATCCATTCTTGATAAAAACACTCAACAAAGTAGGGTTAGAGGAAATATACCTCAACATAATAAAGGCCATGTATGAAAAACCCACAGCTAATAACCTCCATGGTGAAAAACTGAGAAGTTTTCCTCTAAAGTCAGGAAGAAGACAGGAATGTCAACTCTTGTCATTGTTATTTAACGTAGTACTGGACATCCTAGCCTCAGCAATCAGACAACAAAAAGAAGTAAAAGACATTCAAATCAGCAAGGAAGAAGTAAAACTTTCACTATTTGCAGACAACATGAAACTCTATGTAGAAAAACCAAAAGACACCACCAAAAAAAATGTTAGAAATGACATGAATTCAGTAAAGTCAAATTCAGTAAAATCAATGAACAGAAGTTTATTGCATTTCTGTACATGAATAATGCAGCAGCAGGAAGAGAAATCAAGGCATTGATCCCATTTACAACTGCACCAAAAACTATAAGATACCTAGCAATAAACCTAACTAAAGAGGTAAAAATCTGTACTCTGAAAACCATAAAACACTGGTGAAAGAAACTGAAGAGGACACAAAGAAATGGAAAAACATTCCATGCTCATGGATTGGGAAACAGATATTGTTAATATGTTTACACTACCAAAAACAACCTACATATTTAATGAAATTCTTATCAAAATACTACCAACCTTTTTCACAGAGCTAAAACAAACAATCCTAAAATTTGTAAGGAAGCACAAAAGACCCCAAATAGGCAAAGCATTCGTGAAAAGGAACAGTAAAGCTGGAGGCATCATAATTCTGGACTTCAAGATATACTACAAAGTTATAGTGATCAAGACAGTATGGTACTGGCACAAAAACAGACACATAGATCAATGGAGCAGAATAGAAAACCCAGAAATGGACCCACAACTATATGGTCAGCTAATCTCAGAGAAAGCAGGAAAAAATATTCAAGGAAAAAAGACAGTCTCTTCAACAAATTGTGTTGGTAACACTGGAGAGCAACATTCAAAAGAATGAAACTGGACCCCTTTCATACCCCATACACAAAAATAAACTCAAAATGGATGAAGGACCTAAATATGAGACAGGAAACCATCAAAATCCTAGAGGAGAATACAGGAAGTAACCTGTTTGACATCAGCCATAGTAACTTCTTACTTGATATGTCTTGCGAGGCAAGGGAAACAAAAGCAAAAATAAATTTTGGGATTTCATCAAGATAAAAAGCTGCACAGCAAAAGTAACAATCAACACAAGTAAAAGGCAACTGTTTGAATTGGGAGAAGATATTTGCAAATGACATATCTGATAAATGGTTAGTATCCAAAATCTATAAAGAACTTTTCAAATTCAATACCCCCAAAAAACAAATAATCCAGTTAAGAAATGGCCAGAAAACATGAATATATATTTTTCTAAAGAAGCCATACAGATGGTTAACAGAGATGAAAAATGCTAAATATCATTCACCATCAGGGGAACGCAAATCAAAACTACATTGAGACATCACCTGACACCTGCCAGAATGGCTAAAATGAACAATACAGGAAACAGCAGATGTTGGCAAGGATGCGGATAAAGGGGAACCCTCTTGCACTGTTGGTGGGAATGAAAACTGGTGCAGCCACTCTGGAAAATGGAAGCTATTCAAAAAGTTAAAAATAAAACTACCCTACAATCTAGCAATTGCACTAATAGGTATTTACCCAAACGATACAAAAACACTGATTTTAAGGGATACATGCACATCTATGTTTATAGCAGCATTATCAACAATAGCCAAATTATGGAAAAAGCCCAAATATTCATCAACTGATGAATGAATAAAGAAGATATTGGTATACACACACACACACACACACACACACACACACACACACAAAGTGATATATATATATACATATACATATACATATGCATATATATACGCAATGGAATATTATTCAGCCATATAAAGGAATGAAATCTTGCAAGAACATTGATGGATCTAGAGAGTATTATGCTAAGTAAAATAAGTCACTCAGAGAAAGACAAATACCATATGATTTCACTCATATGTGGAATTTAAGATCAAAACTGATGAACATAGGGGAAAATTAAGAACAGATTGGCAAGCCAGAAAACAGACTTTTAACTACAGGGACCAAACCGAGGGTTGCTGGAGGGGAGATGGGCAGGGGAGATGTGTTAAAGGGGTGATGGTATTAAGGAGGGCACTTGGGTGTTGAATGTAAGTGATGAATCACTAAATTCTACACCTGAAATTAATATTACATTGTATGTTAACTAGCTGGAATTTATATAAAAACCTGAAACTAGAAAAAAAATGTCTGTTTTCTTCTATGTGAATATTGCTACTCCAGCTTTCTTTTGCTTCCATCTGCATGGTAAATATTTTTCCATCCCTTCACTTTCAATCTGTTTGTAGGACTGAAGTGAATGTCTTACAGGCAGTATATAGATGGTTCTTCTTTTTTTATCCATTTAGTCACCATATGTCTTTTGATCAAAGTATTTTGTCCATTTGCATTCAAAGTAATCACTGATAAGTAGGTACTTATTGCCATTTTGTTACTTGTTTTACAGTTGTTTTTATAGTTCTTCTCTATTCTTTTTTTCTCTTGCTCTCTTCTGTTGTGGTGTGATAGCTTTCTTTTGTGATATGTTTGTATTCATTTCTCTTTATTTTTTTGTGTATCTGTTACAGATTTTTTTTAGGACTCTAGAGAATTTTATTTTATTTTATTTTTATTATGTTCAGTTAGCCAACATATAGTACATCACTATTTTTTGAAGATTTTTTATTTGTGATTACCATTAGGCTCATATATAACATCTTATGCATATAGCAGTCTATATTAAGTTGATGGTCACTTAAATTTGAGCACTGTATTTTTACTCCCCCTTTTATGTGTATGGTGTTATGCTTTACATCCTTTTGTTTTGTTAAACCCTTGACTAATTTTTATGGATATAATTGATTTTAGTGTTGGGGTGCCTGGGTGGCTCAGTTGGTTAAGTGTCTGCCTTCAGCTCAGGTCATGATCCCAGGGTCCTGGGATGGAACCCTGAATTGGGCTCCCTGCTCAGCCAGGAGTCTGACTCTCCCTTGGTCCCTCCCCCTGCTTGTGCACTCTTTCTCATTCTCTCTCTCTCTCTCTCTCAAATAAGTAAATAAAGTCTTTAAAAAAATAATTGATTTCAGTTCTTTTGTGCTTTAAACTTTGTATTGGTTTTATAAGTGATTAATCTACCACATTTATTATGTTTGTATGTACCTGTGTAATTTTTTCCTTATTTTTTTTTACTCCTGATTATAGCCTTCTCCTTCCACCCAAAGAATTATTTTTAACATTTCTTGTAAGGCTGTTTTAGTGGTGATAACATCCTTCAACTTGTGTTTGAGAAACTCTTTATCTCTTCTTATATCCTAAATGCTAGCCCTGCTGAATAGACTATTCTTGGTTGTTGATTTTTTCCTTTCAGCACTTTGAATATATCATGCCACTCCCTTCTGACTTGGAATATTTCTGCTGAAAAATTAGCTCTTAGCCTTATGGGGTTTCCCTTTTATGTGACATTCTTCTTTTATCTGGCTGCTTTTAAAATTCTATTGTTGCCACTACTTTTTGCAATTTTAATTATTATGTGTCTTGGTGTGGACCTCGTTGGGTTGATTGTGTTGAGGAATCTCTGTGCCTCCTGGATATGGATGTCTGTTTCCTTCCCCAGATTGTGTATGGTTTCAGCTATTATTTATTCTCATAAATTCTCTGCCCCCTTTTCTCTCTTTGTCTTCTGTGATCCTTATAATGCAAATGTTATTATGCATGATGATGTCACTGAGTTCTCTTAACCCATCTCATCTTTTTATTATTCTTTTCTCCTTTTCTGTTCAGCTTGGTTGCTTTCCTTTACTCTGTTTTCCAGCTCACTGACCCATTCTTCTGCCTTTTGTAATCTGCAATTGATTTCCTCTAGTGTATTTTTTTATTTCAGTTATTGAGTTATTCACTTTTGATTGGTTCTTTTTTATATTTTCTATCTCTTTGTTGAAGGTCTCACTGAAATGCTCTACTCTTTTCTCAAGTCCAGTATCTTTATAACCATTACTTTGAATTTTCTATCAGGCATTTTGCTTATCTCTGTTTCATTTAGCTCTTCTGCTGTAGTTTTGTCCTATTCATTCATTTGGAACATATTCCTCTATCTTCCTATTTTGTCTGTCTCTATTTATATGTATTAGGAAATTCAGTTATATCTTCTGATCTTCCAAGTAGTGGCCCTACGAAGAAGAGGTCTTGTGCTGCCCTGTAACACAATGTTCCCTGTTCACTTGAACCAGGCACTTCAGGAGTGTCTCCTATTTGTGTTGTGTGTGTCCAGATGTTGTGGCTGAATCCCATTTGCTTTCAGTCCAGTCTGCTGCAATGGCTCACTTTGCCTGTTGTGGACAGAATTTTGTCCTTTTGTTGATAAGGGGCCTGTCTGGGTCTTCCATGGGCTTGTAGATGTGTCAGACCAAACGCTTGCCCTCAGCCTGGTTGTCAGGCCTGTGGTTGCACCTAACTGCAAAGCTCTCTCCCTACATCATCCCCTGAGAGACTTTTGTTGGTGGATGGGTCTGACAATCAGATCAGAGACCTGTCCCCAGTCAGTCTGACCTGGCTGCAGACATACCAACTGTCAGGGCACTCTCTCCACACTTTCAGTTATGAGTTTTGATTGGTGAGACTGCACTAAAGCTGGTGTGTCTTATTATCTTCCCTTCTCCCCAGGGCAGAATCACTTTGGAGTTGTGCCAGTCCCTGCTGGGGCTGCTTGGAATATGAGAGGTGACAGGAGCTGCTTTGGAAGGACTGCTGTTTGGTGGGACAGTTTGGACGAAGTGACTTTGGAGTTGTGCCAGTCACTGCTGGGGCTGCTTGGAAAATGAGAGGTGACAGGAGCTGCTTGGAAGGACTGCTGTTTGGTGAGACAGTTTGGATGGTGCAGATCCACAGGAGAACATGGTGGTGGGGTACACAATATTAGCAAGGTAGATGGAGGGTGTTCACACTGATTCCCACAGTGTCCAGTTATTTACGCTGGGGAGAGGGGGAGAGAAACAGCACCTGTCCACTCTTTTGTTCTTGGAGAAGTTTCCAAAAGATCCCTGCCCCTCCAGCACATGTTCTGAGATTAGTAATAAATCTCCTTCACATATACTCCAGGCATTTTCAAAGTGCTACTTGTATAGTGTATCTCAATGGGATTGTTTGTTATGCTGTCTCTTTAAGGGTGGGGACTCAGTTTCTTATCACCCAATTGCTCATGCCAAAAGATCTGGGCATAATTTATATGCCTCCTTCTCTCTCATTCACCACTCCAGAGCATCAGTAAGTCCTGTCAATTTTACATGCAAAATATATCCAAAAACTATGCACTCTTTTTTCTCCATGACCATCACTTAGGACTAAGCCACCACCTTCTCACCTGGACTACTTTAATATCCTTCTAATTGGTCTCCATATTTCCTCTCATCTCGCTCTATAATAAAAGTATCACATGAATACTAGACTGATCTTTTTAAGATGTAAATCAGATCATGCCACAGCCCTGCTATAAGTGGTTTCCCATTTTACTTGACACCCAAATCCTTAATATGCCCTACAAGTCTCTGCATTATCCCCCAAGATGACTTCTCCAGCTCATCTCACAGTATTTTTCCCTCCATGCTCGCACTCCTCCAGATACACTGACCTATTTTCTTTTCCTCAAACATACCATTCTCCTCATTCTCCTCTGTCTCAGGGCCTAGACACATACTTTTTCTTTGGACTTGGACAATTTCTCTCCATTTATTTACATGAGTTAATGTCTTATCTCTCAGCTCTAGCTAGCTAGTTAAATGTTAATACCTTAGAAAATTTTGCTTTGCGCCCCCAAACTAAGCCAAACAATTTCCCTTTCATGATCTATTATCCTATTCTTTACTCTTCCTTAATAGCACTTTTCATATTCTATAATTATGCATTTATTTTGTGATTATTTAAGAGCTGTCTTCCTCCAAGTGCTGTGAGGAAAGCTCCACCCACCAAGGGAGATGACCCTCATGGAGGTTTCTTCAGGCTCTCCTTCAAGTCTTTGCTTCTTACAGAACCTCCCAAATCTTTGCTTTCTATTCCTATAGAGAACCATGTCTACCTTATACTATCCATCCACCCTTGCCCCTGCCAACTAATTCTCAATTGGAACAGAATGTTCACAATTACTTTGAGTCTCAGAAATGCCAACACTCTTGTCTCAGTTACCAGACGGTTGAGACAGGACTCTTGGATTTTGAAAATTCAATAATCAGAGCTTCAAATGTGACCCTAAAAAATTAAAACATGCAGTCATTTGTCAATTGTCAATGAAGAAATTAAATCAAATGTGGTGTGTTGGAATGAGTTACTTACTAATGAGCAGTCCCATCATCTGTATCTCAGCTTGGCTCTGCAGTTTGCTACTCATTGGCAGTATGATATCATGGTTAAGTGTGTGGTATCTGGAGGCAGACTGCTTTTCTCTTTTTTTTTATTGAAATATATCATATATACAGAAAAGCACAAAAATTATATGTACACAGATCACTGAAAATCACAGAATGAATACATCTATGCAACAACACTCAGATCAAGAGACAGAACATTACCAGCACCCTAAAAGTACCATTCCTCCCATTCCCTTATAGTAACTCCACACCCCACCAGTGGAAACCATTAAACTTGCTTCTAACACAATAAGTTAGTTTTGCCTGTTTTTGTAATTTACATAAATGGAATCATACCATATTTACTTTTCTTCTCTAGCTTCTTTTTCTCAATGTTATGTTTGTGATATTCAACCATATTGCTCTAATAGGTGTAGTTGTTTCACTTTCACTGGTTTATAGTATTTCATTGTGTGAATGTACAGCAATATATTTATCTAGATCATTCTGTTATCCACGGCCACTAAGTAGTTTCTAATTATTGACAATTATAAATAGTGCTGCTATAAACATTTCTATACATGCCTTCTAGTGAACATGTATGCATTTCTGATGGGTATATGCCTAGATATGGAATAGATGGGTCATTGTGTGTGCATACATTCAGTTTTTGTAGATGTTGCCAAACATTTTTCCAAAGCGGTTGTACTATTTTGTATTTCCATCACCAGTATGTGAGTTTTAGTTGCTCTGAATCCTCATCAAAACTTGGGGCTTTTGTATTTTTTATTTTAATCATTCTGGTTATTGTGGAGTAACATCTCATTATGGTTTCCTTTCGCATTTCCCTGACAACTAATAATATTGAGCACTTTTTCTATATATTTATTGGCCATTTGTATGTCTGCTTTTCTGAAGTGCCTATTCAAGTTCTTTGCTTATTTTTCTATTGGTGTGCCTTTTCTCATTAATTTGTAGGGGATATGTCTATATCTATCTATCTATATCTATATCATCTATCTATATCTGAATATACATCCGTTGTCAAATACATACATTGAAACATCTTCCTCTAATCCATGGCTAGAGTAGTTTTCTTTCTTATTTATGTCTTTTGATGAACAGAAGTTCTTAATCTTAATATACTCTATTTTTAAATGATTAACACTTTATTCCGTTTAAAAAATCATTGTCTCCTCCAAGACTGCCTGGGTTTGAATACTGGCTTCACCACTTTTTATGGTGGTGAAGTTGAAGTAACTTGGTGGTGAAGTTGAAGTAACTTGCCAAAGTTACTTGGCAAGTAACTTGCCCAAAGTTACTTAACCTCTTTGGGCAAGTTACTTAACCTCTTTATCCTTCAGTTTTTCTCATTAGAAAATTGCTTCATAGGATTCTTATGAAGATTAAAGGAGGTAATGCATGTGAAATAGTTTAACACCACACCAGGCACATAGCAAGTAATCAATGAATGCTTATTATTTTTTATCTTAGATTACATTTTCTATTAGTATTTATAATTTGGAAGTTCATACATTTTTGGGTGCATTTATCTCTTAAATATTAAGATCTTCTTTAGTTACATTACACAGCAGTTTAGAAATCAGACTTTTACCACTACAGATAATATTTGGTTTTCAGCATCTTAATTTTTTAGAATCAAAACAATAAAAAAAATTTCGAGCCAAAATAAATTTCAGACTATAACACACCATGTCTTCAATGATAACTGATGGTATCTCACTGATCTGGGTTGTTGTAAGAGGTACATATGTGCCAGCATAGAGACATGGGATTCCTAAGCAAAGATTTGTAAGCAAGGATTCTAAAGAATAGTGGATAAGGTAATGGCTTGACAATTGTTGAATTGACACATCCAGGTGGAGTTAATGGATAGGCAGGAGAAAAATCTTGTTAAGAAACAGAAATTTTGAAAGCATTCACATATTCACATATTCATAGTAGTTGAAGTCCTAGGAGCAAATTAATCCTCCCAGGGATAGTGTATAACTTTATGGATTTCCAATATTTAAGAATGGACTAAGAAGAGAAGGCAGTTTACAGACCAATATCCCTTATGAACATGGATGCAAAAATTCTCAACAAGATACTAGCTAATAGAATCTAACAGTACATTAAAATGATTATTCACAAGGACCAGGTGGAATTTATTCCTGGGCTGCAAGGCTGGTTCAACATCCACAAATCAATCAACGTGATACACCACATTAATAAAAGAGAGGGTAAAAACCATATGATCCTCTCAATAGATGCAGAAAAAGCACTTGACAAAATATAGCAACCTTACCTGATAAAAACCCCCAAGAAAGTACGAATAGAAGGAATATACCTCAACATCATAAAGGCCATCTACAAAAGAAAAACACTTAATATCATCTGCAATTGGGAAAAACTGAGAGCTTTCCCCTGAGACCGGGGACATAGCAGGAATATCCACCCTCACCACTGTTGTTCAACATAGTACTGAAAGTCCTAGCCTCAGCAATCAGACAACAAAAAGAAGTAAAGGGCATCCAAATCAGCAAGGAAAAAGTCAAACTTTCACTATTTGCAGACAACATGATACTCTATATAGAAAACCCAAAAGATTCCACCAAAAAATTCCTAGAACTGATACAAGAATTCAGCAAAGTCACAGCATACAAAATCAATGCACAGAAGTTTCTTGCATTTTCTATACACGAATAATGAAGCAGCAGAAAGAGAAATCAAAGAATTGATCCCATTTACAATTGCACCAAAACCATAAGATACTTAAGAATAAACCTAACCAAAGAGGCATCAGGGAAATACAAATCAAAACTACAACCTCACACCAACCAGAATGGCTAAAATTAACAACTCAGGAAACAACAGATGTTGGCAAGGATGCAGAGAATGGGTAACCCTCTTGCACTGTTGATGGGAATGCAAACTGGTGCAGCTACTCTGGAAAACAGTATGGAAGTCCCTCAAATGTTAAAAATAGAAATACCCTACAATACAGCAATTGCAGTACTGGGTATTTACTCAAAGGATACAAAAATAGTGATCCAAAGGGACACACACACTGCAGTGTTTATAGCAGTAATGTCCACAATAGCTAAAACATGGAAAGAGTTCAAATGTCCATTAACTGATGAGTGGATAAAGAAGAGGTGATATATATATATATATAACTATATATATATATATATATATATATAATGGAATATTATTCAGCCATCAAAAAGAATGAAATCTTGCCATTTGCAACAACATGGATGGAACTAGAGTGTATTATGCTAAGCCAAATAAGTCAGTCAGAGAAAGACAAATACCATATGATTTCACTCTTATGTGGAATTTAAGAAACAAAACTGATGAACATAGGGGAAGGGAAGAAAAAATAGAATAAGATAAAAACAGAGGGAGGCAAACCATAAGAGACTCTTAACTATAGGGTACAAACTGAGGGTTGCTGGAGGAGAGGTGGGTGGGGGGTGATGGTCATTAAGGAGGGCACTTGATGTAATGAGTATTGGGTGTTATATGCAACTGATGAATCACTAAATTCTACCCCTGAAACTAAAACAGTATATATTAGCTAACTTGAATTTAAATAAAATCTAGAAGGAGGAGGAGGAGGAGGAGGAGGAGGAAAAGAGAAGGAGAAGGAGGAGAGAAAGCAGTGAAGAAATTAGAAAAGTAGGAGAAAAACCAGGAGAGGCTACCTTCAGTATCAGTGGTAAGGAAGGTGACAGAGTAGTCAAGTGTGTGAAGGGCTACAATCAGTTGAAGAGGATTTAGTATGAGAAAAACCACTGGATTTGGCAATTCGAATGCCATCCTGTATACAAGTTGGAAAAGGAGGCATACTGTATGAATCATTCATTTAACAAATATTCATTGAGCACATTCTATGTGATGTTAATGACCTTTAAGCAAAGGCCATCAGGAGCACAGCTGTAGTCAAACAAATTGGATTTTATTACTTCTTGGAGTTAGACAAGATACACTCTGTGGGGAACCATGGTGTTCCTTTCAGTAAGAGGGTGCTAGAAAGAACTTATTATAAAATTTGGGCTGTGTTGCATAATTTTGGGGAAGGTTGAAGGGAGTGGGGGTTTTCTCAAGATTAGATGCAGTCAGAAAGTGGAGACAGCTTCATGATGTTGTTTTAGTCTGTGCCTAAAAAAATTTATTAACTGGCCTTGTTTTGTTTTATTTCATTGTACTCTCAGTGTAATGTAGTCTGAGGTTGTGTTCTTTGAGATTGTTTATGTCCAACAGTGGGACAAAATGACCTGGGTTTGAAGTCTAGTTGTGAATGCCAGATCAGTTCTGGAGGTGAGGGTCTGATTATTTTCACTCTCAGTTCCCTCCTTATGGCCAAAGACACACAACGTCATGTTGCAGGACAATAATCCGTGATTGATATCCAGATTTTTTTCACGCTTATCAGTATTTTCTTGATTAAGATCAGAAGAATGTCCATTGAATGCCATCTGTAGTTGAACCAGGGTTAATTTCTCTTATCCTTCTGTTATAGAATAAGTTTTTGAACCATCAGACATGACTAGGGCTGCTAAGTAGCATATAAGACTCCAGACAAAATATATCAGCCAAATATAACACAGTCAGTTGTCAGAAACAATATGACTATTAGTCCTTCTAACAGGTCTTGAAGCCGGGGACCTAGATTATGAAACCCAAGCAATAAAAATATGTCCCAGAATTCATTTGGATCTGTTTCAGAGAGCCAGGTACTTTTCATTTCACTCTAGTCACAGACTGTTCTACTTGTTCTTAGTATATATATAGATGCAATGAGAAGTATTTGCTATAACACAAACTCTCCCTTGGCTAGCTAAGAGGAAATCAAAGGCTACACCACTGTCCATGATAACTCTAGTTAACGAATTTAGAATTTGTTGGCCTTTAAAGAAGAAATACTATCATTTAATGACTTCTGGTAAAGTCAGAGACAAGTTTTGAACCAGCTTTTGTAGTTGTATTATTCCAAATGTGGAAATTATAACTCACATGAGGAAGAAATCAATAACCCCCCTGGAAGTTTTCTAGAATAATCTGTGATTGTTTTAATTTGGAGAACTCTGATCAACATATCAAAAGAAACATCATTTGCTGGAGCAATGACAGTTTTAAATATCTGGAAGTCTCTAACAATTACAACGAATACACAGAATAAGTAAATGTGCAGTCAACAGTTATAAGCCTGATGTCCATGTAAGAAATAGTAGCCTAGTGGAGCACAGTTTGTATTAAGAGCATAAATATTATTTACTATAATAGGAGTGAGTGAATTTTGTATCCCTTGAGGTACACAGATTTTTTGAGTGGAATCAAACCATTTCTGTAAAGCAAGCTGAAGTACCTCTGAAGATAAACAAGTTATTGTAACCAGAGTAACACCCGATATATGACACTATTTTTTCTTCTTTAAATTAAAATACAATTAATCTACAGTGTTATGTTAATTTCAGGTGTACAATAAAATGATTCAACAATTTTACATATTACTCAGTGCTCATCAAAATAAGTGTACTCTTCCTGAAACTAATATTACATTGTATGCCAACTAACTGAAATTCAACTAAAAACCTTTAAAAAAGGATAAATGTAGGGGCGTCTGGGTGGCTCAGGTCATGATCCCAGGATCCTGGGATCGAGCCCCACATTGGGCTCCCTGCTCAGCGGGAAGCCTGCTTCTCCCTCTCCCACTCCCTCTGCTTGTGTTCCCTCTCTCACTGTGTCTCTCTCTGTCAAATAAGTAAATAAAATCTAAAAAAAAAAAGGATAAATGTACTCTTGATACCCTTTATCTATTTTGCCCTGCCTACCTCCCCTCTGGCAACCACCAGCACATTCTCTCTGTTTGAGTATGTTTTATTGTTTTTTTTCCCCTCTTTTTTCTTTGTTTATTCATTTGCCTTATTTCTTAAATTCCACATACAAGTGAAATTATATGGCATTTGTCTTTCTCTGACAGACTTATTTCACTTAGGATTATACCCTCTATGTCCATCCATGTTGTTGCAAATGGCAAGATCTCATTCATTCCTTTTTTTTTAAGACCTCATTCTTGTTGATGGCTGAGTATCATATATATATATACCATGGATAGACACCTGGATTGGTTTCATATCTTGACTATTGTAAATAATACTGCAATATTATATTCATATATATATACCATGGATAGACACCTGGATTGGTTTCATATCTTGACTATTGTAAATAATACTGCAATAAACATGGGGGGCAGATATCTTTTTCAATTGGTGTTTTCATTTTCATTGGGTAGATACCCAGTAGTAGAATTACTGAATCATATGATAATTCTATTTTTATTTTTTAAGGAACCTCTATACAATTTCCACAGTGCCTATGCCAATTTGCATTCCTACTGATGAAAGAAATTAAAGATGACACAAACAAATGGAAAAAATACTACACACTCATGGATTGAAAAAACAAATATTTTAAAAATATCCTTACTACCCAAAGCAATCCACAGATTTAATGCAATCCCTATCAAAATACCAACAACATTTTTCATAGAACTAGAAGAAATAATCCTACAATTTGCATGGAACCACGAAAGACCCCAAATAGCCAAACAATCTTGAGAAAGAAGACAAGGCAGGACATATCACAATCCCAGGTTTTGAGATACACTACAAAGCTGTAATAATCAAAAGAGTATGGTACTGGCATAAAAATAGACACATAGGTCAATGAAACAGTATAGAGAGTCCAGAAATAAACCCATGCTTATATGGTCAATTAATCTATGACAAAGGAGGCAAGAACATACAATGGGGAAAAGACTGTCTCTTTAACAAATGTTGTTGGGAAAACTGGGCAGCTACATGCAACAGAATGAAATTGGACCACTTTCTTACACCATACACAAAAATAAACTCAAAATTAAAGACCTAAATGTGAGACTTGAAACCATAAAATTCCTAGAAGAAAACAGAGACAGTAATTTTTTGACATTGCCTATAGATACATCTTCTAAGGCAAGGGAAACAGAAGGAAAATTAAACTTTTGGTACTACACTAAAACATAAAGCTTTTGCACAGTGAAGGAAACCATCAACAAAAGAAAAAAGCAATCTACTGAATGGGAGAAAATATTTGTAAATTATATATCTGATAAGGGGTTAATATCAAGAACTTATATAAGTCAACAACAAAAAAGACCACAAACAATCCAATTAAAAAATGCTCAAAGGGCATGAATGGACATTTTTCTAAAGAAGACAAACAGATGGTCAATGGACACATGAAAATATGTTCAACATCACTAATCTATCAAGGAAATGCAAATCAAAAGCACAATGAGAAATCACTTTACACCTGTCAGAATGGCTAAATCCAAAACATAAGTCATATGAGCCTTGCTGATTTTTTTATTGTCTAGGCCTTGCTGATAGGATTGTAGTGACCTCAGCATTTTGTTGATGTGAGGTCAAAGTTTAATTTTTATGTGAAGGAAGGTTAGGATTAGTGATGTGAGAGAAACTTAAGAATCAGATCAGCTTGTTAAAGGGAAATTGTCTTTTGAAAGACTTAAAGGAAAGACTATTAAATTTTCATCAGGCACATCAGGTGAGGTGCAAAAGGGTCAGCAAATTGTTAGATTTAGAGCAGTAGCTATCAACTGGAGAAAATGTGTAAGAGAGTTTTGCTCTCTCTTAAATAATAGGAAACCATAAAGTTCAGAAATAATAAGGTGAAGGTAAGAAAGATCATCTTAGTGTTTTAAACGTTATAAAAGTGGAATAATAGGACAAATTGGTAATAAAGTAAAAGGACAGGGAAGAGTGTTGAAGAATCAAAAAACTAATATTGTTCCACTGGCTTGGATAGAAGCTGTCCCTCTCTGAAGTCAATAGATTCTGGGGAATTTCTGAGAATCCTTTTTATTATTTCTAGGTAGAATGGATCTTAAGTAGTCAGGAGGAAAGGATGTAGCTATTTTGAACTGGCAAACAGGAATGTAAGAATCTATATCTTAGTTTTGTTGCTGTGCCAATTGTTAATAACATCTGATAAGGTCCTTTTCATCAAGTCTCAAGGGCATTTTTTTTTTCTAGTGTCTTTTTCAAGATTAAATCTCAAGGTTGCTGATTATGTGGAGGATGCTTAGGTGTGAGTTTTGGAAACAAAGTCCCATACTTGCTAATGATAAAGCTGGAGGTATCACATGAGTCCCTTGAAGTAATTAATGGTATCTGCTTGTAATATCAAATGCATGAGGTGGTCTATTATTATTTTATAAGGAGATCTTCTATATATTATAGCTACTGGTAATAATTTAGGACATGAGAGTTCAAGGGTTTCTAAGAGTGTTTTTAATTTTAGTTTCAGAATTCCAAGAGTCCTATTTTTTTTTCCTAAGGACTGTGGATGAAAAAGCTATTGACATGTCTGGGTAAAAGATAAAAATTTAGAGTCCCCTAATAGCATTACTAGCAAAATGAATATCTGTTGTTAGAGAAATAAATGGGCATTCTTTTGGTTGAGAAAAAGAAACCAAGCAGGTTTGCTGTGGGAGAAGGGGAATTTACAGGGTCATGGCTCTCCAGTAAGGAAAAGCTTTAACTTCCTCTGAGAATAAACAAACAATAACCATCACATATTCATAGCCTATTGCAGAGAACATATGTATGAAGTCCATTTGGAAGTGTTTAAAAGGTCCCTTAAGCTTTTGGTTTCTATCCATGTCCCACCTTTGCAGTTTTACCAAGATTAAGTTGTTGGCAGGTTTGGATATATTTTAGGTCACCCTTGGCAGTACCTCTAACATTGCCCCATCAATGATTATTGAATATTGTTGCCAGTTTATCTCTGCTATTATACGTAATTTCATGAAGCAATTCACTAAATTCCATTTTAAATTATTTGGTGTTTTCAGTTGGCCATCTTTAAAATGGCAAATACTATCTTTATGCAATAAGCATCCTAACTTTTCCCATTTTCTTTTCTCTAAATCAGGGAGTTGTCTCTGACTGTTAATAAATAGCTTCTCTCTTCTCTGTGTGATTACAGGAGCAATTATATTGGTTAATGCTGCTTGTTTAGCTTCCCATTCCTCTGAAGCATTACCATGAAATTCTGGGTCTTTGTACTTCACGTGACCTTTTATTTTTATTAAAGCTATGTCCTTAGGTAATAGCAAAACAACTAAAAGTTCAATTTGTCATCATTTTTTCCCTTAGGTTTTCATCAAGGTTAAAAACCTCTTTATTTCCAAAGCATTCCAAATTGGTGGATTACCCCAAAAGCACATCTATCAATAGAAATATTTGCTTTTACTTTCTTCCAGCTGGTAGGCTCAGGTAATGGCAAATATTTTAGTCAAATGAGATCACTTAATTTCTTGGAGTGGTTTATATTTTAAGAGAGAATTTAGGTCTCTGATAACATTTTGAAAAATGAACAAATAAAACTAGGTCAAGGCTATTCAAGGCATTCTCTAACAAAATGATTTAAGACCATACTAAAAACACCAAGAATTAACAGAATAATTTGGTCATAAAATTGAACCTCTACTAATGTGGGCATTTTATAAGAAAAAACAGAATTCTAATTTTCTTCCTTTGATACATTATTTAACAAATTGTATTAAAGGCTCTATGAATGTACCTTTGTTTATATTTATTTAAACATACACAGATATAAAAACATACAAATAAGTTATAATGTATAGTTTTAAGTCAAGCTTTAAAATATAACAGAAGGTATATTATAAGTAATACATATCATATTACATTTATCATTTGAATGAATAGCTTTTAAAATAAACAAAATCACATCTATTATCCTGTTCACATACCTATAATTCTCTGCAATTACTATACCTGCTACAATCAATTATTTACATTAATTATCTTTAATTTTTCTTATTTGAGTATAGTTGACACACAATGTTGCATTCATTTCAGTTGTACAACATAATGATTCAGCTTCTCATTACGCTACGCTCACCACAAGTGTAACTACCATCTGTCACAATAATGGTATTAGAATATCATTGACTGGGGCACTTAGGTGGCTCAGTTTTTAAGCGTCTGCCTTTGGCTCAGGTCGTGATCCCAGAGTCCTGGGATCGAGCCCCACATCGGGCTCCCTGCTCAGCGGGAAGCCTGCTTCTCCCTGTCCCACTCCCCCTGCTTGTGTTCCCTCTCTCGCTGTGTCTCCCTCTGTCAAATAAATAAATAAATAAAATCTTTTTTTAAAAAAAGATTATCATTGACTATATTCCCCATGCTGTGCTTTTTATTCCTGTGGCTAATTTATTCTACAACTGGAAATCTGTATCTTCCACTCACTTTCACCCATTTTTCCTATCCCCTCCCATTTGGCAACCATCAGTTTGTTTAGTTTGTTCTCTGTATTTATAGGTCTGATTATGTTTTTTGTTTGTTTATTCGCTTGCTATGTTTTTTATATTCCATATATGAGTAAAATCATATAATATTTGTTTCTGTCAGTCAGGTTTATTTTGCTTGGTATCGTATCTCTAGGCCCATCCGTGTTGCTGCAAACAACAAGATCACATCCTTTTTTTTTTACAGCTGCATAGCATCTATATATAGAGAGAGAAATAGATATAGATATATACATTCATATATATATTCATATATATACACACACCATGTCTTTATCCATTTGTCTATCAATAGACACTTGGGGGGCTTCCATATCTTGGCTATTGTAAATAATGCAGTAGTGAACATAGCCTTGCATATATCTTTTTAAAACAGTATTTTCATTTTCCTTGGGTAAATACCCACCAGTGGAATTATTGGATCATATGGTATTTCTATTTTTAATTTTTAAGGAAACTCCATACTGTTTTCCACAGTGGTTGTACAAATTTACATTACCAACAATGAACAAGTGTTCTTTTTTTCTCCATATTCTCACCAAAACTTGTTGTTTCTTGTGTTTTGATTTTAGTCATTCTGATATGTGTAACATGATATTTTATTGTGGTTTTGATTTGCATTTCCCTGGTGATTAGTGATGTTGAGCATTTTTTCATGTGTATGTTGGCCATCTTTATGTCTTCTTTGGAAAAATATCTATTCAGATCCTCTGCCCCTTTTTAAATCAGATTTTTTTCTATTTTGCTGTTGACATATAAATTCTTTATATATTTTGGATGTTAACCCTTGTCTGATATATCATTTGCAGGTATAGTCTAGCATTCAGTAGGTTGCCTTTTTGTATCTTTAATTAAAGTAACTAATTTTTTCTTTTCTTCTGGAGACCCAAAAAACTCCAGAGGACAAAAATAAAAAATTATCCGGTTACTTTCTCCAACTACATTTATCTTATATGATTTTTTTATATGAGAGGGCAATAAAAGATATATGTATTATTATCCAAAAGCATATGCATTTTCATTGATCTACTGACATTTTAAGAAATGAAAACAAATAAAAATTACATTTAATACTCAGTGTTTTTGTATATATGAGATTTTTAGAAACTGTACAGGCATTTAAAAATTATTTATTAATTAACTTAGGTCTAACTAAAGTTAATCTAGAAATTATAATTTTGTTAACACATTAAATCTGTACACATTGTAACATTTAAAAAATTAAATCCTTAGTTTTTCTAAGATGGCAGTGAGGTAGGAGGACCCGAGGATTTTCTCATCCCTTGAACACAACTGGATAACTATCAAATCATTCTAAATACCCTAGAAATAAACTGATGACTGAAAGAACAAACTCCACAGCTAAAGGGAACAAAGAAGCCACATTGAGGAAGGAAGGATGTGTGGAGACATTGTTTGTGTGGGAAAACCAGATGACTGGCACTGCAAAGGGAAGTGAGCCATGGACTTGGAGAATGGCGTGGGGGGGAGCCCATAAGGGGAACAATTCCCCAAAGCCATTGGCTGAGTAAATGAGAGAAGCTGATGTTTGTCAGTTCTTGTAGCCAGCAGGGCTTAAAGACTGGCATTTTAAAGGTTGGTTGGCTGGGCTTGGATAGAGCCCTGAGGGGATTGTCCTACTCCTGAAGAGAAGGCAAACAAATACCTGAGGGCAGACTGCATGGAAACAGCAATCTGAAGAGCACCTGGGACACACAGGAAGATTTTTTGCCCTTTTCGAGTGCAACCCAGAGATGCAGTGTGTACAGAGTCTCCTTTCTGGGGACCAGGGAGCTAGTTGCTGCCATTTTCCTCCCCCACCCTTCAGCATAAACACAGAACTACCTGTGGTAAGCAGCACAGTGCCAATACCTGACTGCCAAACCTGATTACACCAGGTCCCACACTCCTGTGTTCTCGCAATACTGCTCACCTTAGTCAAGCTTGTCCCAGTCCCAGTGTGGTAGGCCATATCACAAAAAGACCAGCAGAAACCCCTGCTCATACCACATCTCCTAACCAGAGAGTTTTGCAGAACTTCAGTTCTAGTGGAAGAGGAATCAGGTTTAATTTAACAAGCGGACCAGAGCACACCTCGTTAAAACTGGACACATTCTGGGCAAGGACCAAACACTGCCCACTCTAAGAAAGGAGAGCTTCTGCAGACAACTGGCCTGAAGTATACAATAGGCTCATCATGACAGCAGAGCACTTGCAGCACACATCAGAGACACTCCCTGAAGCACCAGGCCCTGGGCATTTTATGACCTCTTCTTCATAAATCCATTACTCTCAAGAGTAGGAAACATAATGGGCTTTTCTAACACAAAGAAGAAGACAGAGACTTGGACAAAATGCCAGAACAAACTCATTTCAATTGAAACAACAAGATAAGATCATGGCCAGAGATCTAAGTGAAACAGATAAAAGTAACATGCCTGGTGGAGAATTTAAAGCAACAATCATAAGGATACTCACTACATTTGAGAAAAGAATGGAAGACTTCAGGGAGGCCCTTAGCACAAAGATAAAAGATTTTAAAAAGAATCAGAAATGAAAAATGCAATAACTGAAATTGGAAACAGATTTGTAATGAACACAAGGCTGGAAGAAGCAGAAGAATGAATAAGTGATATAGAAGATAAACTAATGGAAATAATGAAGCTGAACAAAAGAGAAAGAAGAATCATGGAACATAAGAATAGACTTAGGGATTTCAATGACTCCATCAAACATAACATTTGTATTTTAGCAGTCCCAAAAGAAGAAGTGTACACAGGCAGAAAATTTATTTGAGGATTTCATAGCTGAAAACTTCCTTAATCTGGGGAGGGAAACAGACATCCAGATCCAGGAGGCATAGAGAACTCCCATTACATTAAAAAAAATCAGGCCAACACCAAAACATATTGTAATTTTCAAAATATACTGATAAAGGAAAACTTGAAAGCAGCAAGACGAAAGAAGTCCTTAACTTACAAAAGAAGACCCGTAAGAAAAGCTGCAGATTTCTCAACAGAAACTTGGCAAGCCAGAAGGGAGGGGCATGATGTATTCAAAGTGCTGAATGGAAACAATCTGCAGCCAAGAATACTCTATCCAGCAAGCCTATCATTCAGAATAAAGGGAGAGATAAAGAGTTTCTCAGACAAAAACTAATGAAATTCATGACCACTAAGCCAACACTGCAAGATACGTATTAAAGGGGACTCTTCAAGTGGAAAGGAAAGACCAAAAGTGACAGATAAGAAAGGAAAGAGAAAATCAGAAACAATGACAAAACAAGTAATAAAATGGCACTAAATACGTATCTGTCACTAATTACTCTGAATGTAAATGGATAGTGCTCCAATCAAAAGACATAGGGTGTCAGAATTGATAAAAAAAAAAAAAAACAAGACCCATCTACATACCCCCACAAGAGCCTCATTTTAGACCAAAAGACACCTGCAGATTGAAAGTGAGGGGATGGGGGTGCCCGGGTGGTGCAGTTGGTTAGGCGTCTGACTCTTGGTTTCGGCTCACATCGTGGTCTCAGGGTCCTGGGATTGAGTCCACATTGGGCTCCACACTCAATGGAGAGTCTGCTTGGGGATTCTCTCTACCTCTCCTTCTGCCCCTCCCACTTGTGCTCATGCTCTCTATCTCTCAAATAAATAAATCTTTAAAAAAAAGGAAAGTGAGGGGATGGAGAAACATTTATCTTGCAAATGTATGTCAAAAGAAAGCCAGAGCAACAATACTTACATTGGGCAAACTAAACTTTGAGCCAAAGACTGTAACAAGAGGTGAAGAAGGACACTATATCATAATAAAAGGAACCCAACAAGATCTAACAATTGTAAGTATTTATGCCCCCAACATGAGAACACTCAAATATATAAAACAATTAATAACAAACATAAAGGAACTCATTGAAAATAATACAATAATAGTAGGGAGCATTAACACCACACTTACATCAATAGACAGATCATCTACACAGAAAATCAACAAGGAAAGAAGGGCTTTGAAACCCTGGGCCAGATGGATTAACACATATATTCAGAACATTCCATCCTAAAACAACAGAATACACATTCCTTTCAAGTGCACATGGAAACTTTCCAGAATACATCATATATCCAGAATACTTCTCAAATCAGGCCTCAACAAGCATAAAAAGATCAAGATCATGCCATGCATCTTTTCTGACCATAACGTTATGAAGCTTGATGTCAACCACAAGAAAAAATTAGGAAAGACCACAGATACATGGAGGTTAAACAATATGATACTAAACAGGGTCAACCAGGAAATCAAATAATAAATAAAAAAATACATGGGAACAAATGAAAATGAAAACACAACGGCCCAAAACCTTTCAGATGCAGCAAAAGCAGCCCTAAGACGGAAGGATATAGGAATAAAGGCCTACTTCAAGAGGCAAGAAAAATCTAAATAGCCTAAACTTACACCTAAAGGAGCTAGAGAAAGAACAATAAACAAAGCCTAAAGCCAGGAGAAGGAAAGAGATAATAAAGACTAAAGAAAGAATAAATGATATAGAAAGAAACAGACAAAAAACAGTAGAACGGGTAAATGAAAGGAGGAGCTGGTTCTTTGAAAAAATTAATAAAATTGATGAACACCTAGTCAGACTTATCAAAAGGAAAAGAGAAAGGATCCAAATAAATAAAATCACAGATGAGATAGGAATAATAACAACCAACATCACAGAAATACAAATAATTCTAAGAACTTATGAAAAATTGTATGCCAACAAATTGCACAATTTGGAAGAAATGGACAAATTCCTAGAAACATGTAACAATAAAAACTGAAACAGAAAGAAATAGAAAACCTGAACAGACTGATAACCAGTAAACAAATTGAATAAATAATCAAAAATTTCCCAACAAACAAAAGTTCAGGGACTGATGGCTTCACATGGAAATTCTACCAAATATTTAAAGAGTTAACACCAATTCTTCTCAAACTATTCCAAAAAAACAGAAATGGAAGTAAAACTTCCACATTCATTCTATGAGGGCAACATTACCCTGATACCAAAACCAGACAAAGACTCCACTAAAAAAAAGAACTATAGGCCTATATCCCTGATAAACATGGATGTAAAATTCTCAATAAAATACTAGCAAATCAAATCCAACAGCACATTAAAAGAATAATTCACTACCATCAACTGGGATCTATTCCTGGGCTACAAGAGTGGATCAGTATTTGCAAATCAATCAACATAATACACCACATTAATAAAAGAAAGGTTAAGAACCATATGATCCTTTCAATAGATACAGAAAAAGCATTTGACAATGTAAAACATCTATTCTTGGTAAAAACCCTCCACAAAGTAGGGTTAGAGGGAACATAACTCAACATAATAAAGACCATACACAAAAAAACCCATAGCTCATATCATCCTCTATGGGGAAAAACTGAGAGCTTTTCCTGTAAGGTCAGGAAGAAGACAAGGATGTCTACTCTCACCACTCTCACCACTCTTATTTAACAGTACTGGAAGTCTTAACCACAACAATGAGACAACAAAAAGAAATAAAAGGCATCCAAATTGGCAAGAAAAAAGTAAAACTTTCATGATTTGCAGATGACATGATATTCTATATAGAAAACCTGAAAGACCACACAAAAAACTTGCTAGAACTGATACATGAATTCAGCAAAGTCTCCAGATACAAAATCAATGTACAGAAATCTGTTGCGTTTCTATACACCAATAACGAAGTAGTAGAAAGAGAAATCAAAAAATAATACCTAGGGGACGGCGGAGCAAGATGGCGGAGGAGTAGGAGACCTGGATTTCATCTGGTCTCAGGAATTCAGCTGAATAGGGATCAAACCATTCTGAACACCTACGAACTCAACAGGAGATCGAAAAGGAGAGTAGCAACAACTCTCTGAACAGAAAAGCGACCACTTTCTGGAAGGTAGGACATGCGGAGAAGTGAATCCGAGGCGATATTCGGGAGGTTAGACGGCGGGGGAGGGGGCCTCCGTCGGCCGCTTCTGGCAAGTGATAGAGCCGCGGAGCACAAAATCAGAACTTTTAGAAGTCGGCTCCGCAGAGGGACGTCGCTCCAGTGGCTAAGCGGGAGGTGGAATCCTCGCGGGACAGTGTGGTCTCAGGACCTTCAGGGTCACAGAAAGACTGGGGGTGCCTGAGTGTGGCAGAGCTCCCAGGTATCGGAGCGGGGAAGCCGGCTGCAGAGATGGAACCGAGTCGCAGGCTCTCAACTCGGGGTTGCCATAAACTGTGATCCGCGGCCCAGTCGGGCCACTGCTCCTCCAGGAGGGACCCAACAAGCGGCAGAGCCGGGGAGACTCCCCTTCCTCCCCTGGGAGGAGCGGCGCGGGAATGCACCACAGGGATCTGCTGGGTTTGGAGACTCCACACGGGGTCGGGTGCCAGAGATAGAAACGCTTGGTCACAGGCCGGGTGAGCACGGAGTGCGGCCAGAGACTGGGGACACGGGAGTGACTGACTGCTTTTCTCTGGGTCTCACTGAGGAGCGGAACCCCGAGTTCTTGCCTCCTCTGGGGCGGAGATCGGGAGGCTGCAATTTTCACTGTCCTCCTCCAAAGCCGTACGGAAAGCTTGCAGGGAAAAAAAGCTCCTGAGAGCAAACCTGAGCAGCTTGCTTAGCTGGGACCCACAAGGGCGGGGCAATTCCGCCTCCGGCAAAGACATTTGGGAATCACGGCAACAGGCCCCTCCCCCAGAAGATCAGCAGGAACAGCCAGCAAGCCAAGACCAAGTTTACCGGTCAAGGAGAACGGGAGAACTCCAGCGCTAGGGAAATACTGCACATAGAATTCATGTTTTTTTTTAACATGATTCATTAGTTTTTCAAAGTTAATTATTTAACTGTTTTTTTAATTTCTTTTTTTCCCTTTTTCAACCAACATCTTATCAATCCCTTTTTTAAAAAAACATTATTTTTCATTTTTAGAGTCATATTTTATCCCTTCATAGTAGTTACCCTTATTTTCGGCATATTATATATATATATAAGTTGTTCTCTCTTTAAAAATTTGAGATACAGTTTCTTCTAACAGATCAAAATATACCCTAAATCACTAGTGTATGGCTTTGTTCTAGTCTCCTGCCTGATCACATTCTCTCCCTTTTTTTTTAATCTTCTTCTTTCTTTTTTCAAACTTCTTATCATATCAATTCCTTTTATAAAATCTTTTATAATTTTCATCTTTACAGTCATCTTCCACCCCTTCATTGTATCAACCCATATTTTGTACATATATAAGTCTTTCTTCCTTTATAATTTTAGGAGGCGCTTTTCTAACAGACCAAAATACGCCCAAAATCTAGTGTGTGGCACTGATCTATGCACTAGCCTGATCACATTTGATCATATTCGTTTTTTTTTGTATTGTTCTGTTTTTGTTTTTAATCCTTTTCTTTTTTTTTCTTTCTTTCTTTTCTCTATCTTTTTTCTTTCTTTCCCTTTCTTTTCCCCTGGTTTCAGGTCTTTTCTGTTTGTATAGAGTATATTTGCTGGGGACGTTCTTAACTTCTTGGCATTTTGTTCTCTCATTCATCTATTCTCCTCTGGACAAAATGACAAGACGAAAAAAATCACCTCAGCAAAAAGAACAAGAGATAGTACCATCAGGCAGGACATACTCAATACGGACATTAGTATGATGTCAGACCTAGAGTTCAGAATCATGACTTTAAAGATACCAGCTGGGCTTGAAAAAAGCGTGGACGTTATTAGAGAAACCCTTTCTGGAGAAATAAAAGAACTAAAATCTAACCAAGTCGAAATCAAAAAGGCTATTAATGAGGTGCAATCAAAAATGGGGGCACTAACTGCTAGGATAAATGAGGCAGAAGAGAGAATCAGCGATATAGAAGACCAAATGATGGAAAATAAAGAGGCTGAGAAAAAGAGAGAGAAACAACTACAGGATCATGAGGGCAGAATTCGAGAGATAAGTGATACGATAAGATGAAACAACATTAGAATAATTGGGATCCCAGAAGAAGAAGAAAGAGAGAGAGGTGCAGAAGGTATATTGGAGCAAATAATAGCAGAGAACTTCCCTAATGTGAGGAAGGAAACGGAAACAGGCATCAAAATCCAGGAGGCACAGAGAACCCCTCTCAAAATCAATAAAAATAGATCAAAACCCCGACATCTAATAGTAAAACTTACGAGTCTCAGAGACAAAGAGAAAATCCTGAAAGCAGCTCGGGAGAAGAGATATGTAACCTAAAATGGTAGAAATATTAGATTGGCAACAGACCTATCCATAGAGACCAGGCAGGCCAGAAAGGACTGGCATGATATCTTCAGAGCACTAAACAAGAAAAATATGCAGCCAAGAATACTATATCCAGCTAGGCTTTCATTGAAAATAGAAGGAGAGATAAAAAGCTTCCAGGACAAACAAAAACTAAAGGAATTTGCAAACACGAAACCAGCCCTCCAAGAAATATTGAAAGGGGTCCTCTAAGCAAAGAGAGAGACTAAAAGCAGCATAGATCAGAAAGGAACAGAGACAATATACAGTAACAGTCACCTTACAGGCAATACAATGGCACAAATTCATACCTTTCAATAGGTACCCTGAATGTAAATGTGCTAAATGCCCCAATCAAAAGACACAGGCTATCAGATTGGATTAAAAAACAAGACCCATCAATATGCTGTCTGCAAGAGACTCATTTTACACCCAAAGACACCCCCAGATTGAAAGTGAGGGGGTGGAAAACCATTTACCATGCTAATGGACACCAAAAGAAAGCTGGGGTGGCAATCCTTCTATCAGACAAATTAGATTTTAAACCAAAGACTGTAATAAAAGATGAGGAAGGACACTATATCCTACTTAAAGTTCTATCCAACAAGAAGATCTAACAATTGTAAATATCTATGCCCCGAACATGGGAGCAGCCAATTATATAAGGCAATTAATAACAAAAGCGAAGAAACACATTGACAGCAATACAATAATAGTGGGGGACTTTAACACCCCCCTGACTGAAATGGACAGATCATCTAAGCAAAAGATCACAAAGGAAATAAAAACTTTAAATGACACACTGGACCAAATGGACTTCACAGATATATTCAGACCATTCCATCCCAAAGCAATGGAATATACATTCTTCTCTAGTGCCCACGGAACATTCTCCAGAATTGATCACATCCTAGGTCACAAATCAGGTCTCAACCGGTACCAAAAGATTGGGATCATTCCCTGCATATTTTCAGACCACAATGCTTTGAAACTAGAACTCAATCACAAGAAGAAAGTTGGAAAGAACTCAAATGCATGGAGGCTAAAGAGCATCCTACTAAGGAATGAATGGGTCAACCAGGAAATTAAAGAAGAATTAAAAAAATTCATGGAAACAAATGAAAATGAAAACACAACTGTTCAAAATCTTTGGGATACAGCAAAGGCAGTCCTGAGAGGAAAGTATATAGCAATACAAGCCTTTCTCAAGAAACAAGAAATGTCTCAAATACACAACCTAACTCTACACCTAAAGAGCTGGAGAAAGAAAAGCAAAGAAAGCCTAAACCCAGCAGGAGAAGAGAAATAATAAAGATCAGAGCAGAAATCAATGAACTAGAAACCAAAAGAACAGTAGAACAGATCAACGAAACTAGGAGCTGGTTCTTTGAAAGAATTAACAAGATTGATAAACCCCTGTCCAGACTGATCAAAAAGAAAAGAGAAAGGACCCAAATCAACAAAATCATGAATGAAAGAGGAGAGTTCACAACCAACACCAAAGAAATACAAACAATTATAAGAACATATTATGAGCAACTCTATGCCAGCAAATTAGATAACCTGGAAGAAATGGGTGCATTCCTAGAGATGTATCAACTACCAAAATTGAACCAGGAAGAAATAGAAAACCTGAACAGACCTATAACCACTAAGGAAATTGAAGCAGTCATCAAAAATCTCCAAACAAACAAAATCCCAGGGCCAGATGGCTTCCCAGGGGAATTCTATCAGACATTTAAAGAAGAATTAATACCTATTCTCCTGAAACTGTTCCAAAAAATAGAAATAGAAGGAAAAGTTCCAAACTCATTTTATGAGGCCACCATTACCTTGATCCCAAAACCAAAGACCCCATCAAAAAGGAGAACTACAGACCAATACCCTTGATGAACATGGATGCAAAAATTCTCACCAAAATACTAGCCAATAGGATCCAACAGTACATTAAAAGGATTATTCACCATGACCAAGTGGGATTTATCCCTGGGCTGCAAGGTTGGTTCAACGTGTGCAAATCAATCAATGTGATACAATACATTAACAAAAGAAAGAACAAGAATCATATGATCCTCTCAATAGATGCAGAAAAAGCATTTGACAAAGTACAGCATCCTTTCTTGATCAAAACTCTTCAGAGTATAGGGATAGAGGTTACATACCTCAATATCATAAAAGCCATCTATGAAAAACCTACAGCGAATATCATTCTCAATGGGGAAAAGCTGAGAGCTTTTCTCCTCAGGTCAGGAACGCGTCAGGGATGTCCACTCTCACCACTGCTATTCAACATAGTATTAGAAGTCCTAGCCACAGCAATCAGACAACAAAAAGAAATCAAAGGCATCCAAATTGGCAAAGAGGAAGTCAAACTCTCACTGTTTGCAGATGATATGATACTGTATGTGGAAAACCCAAAAGACTCCCTCCCAAAACTGCTAGAACTCATACAGGAATTCAGTAAAGTGGCAGGATATAAAATCAATGCACAGAAATCAGTGGCATTCCTATATACCAACAAGACAGTAGAGAGACAAATCAAGGAATCGATCCCATTTATAATTGCACCCAAAACCATAAGATACCTAAGAATAAATTTAACCAAAGAGGCAAAGGATCTGTACTCAGAAAACTATAAAATACTCATGAAAAAAATTGAAGAAGACGCAAAAAAATGGAAAAACGTTCCATACTCATGGATTGGAAGAACAAATATTGTGAAGATGTCAATGCTACCTAGAGCAATCTACACATTCAATGCAATTCCTATCAAAATACCATCCACTTTTTTCAAAGAAATGGAACAAATAATCCTAAAATTTGTATGGAACCAGAAGAGACCCCGAATAGCCAGAGGAATCTTGAAAAAGAAAAGCAAAGCTGGTGGCATCACAATTCCAGACTTCCAGCTCTATTACAAAGCTGTCATCATCAAGACAGAATGGTACTGGCACAAAAACAGACACATAGATCAGCGGAACAGAATCGAGAGCCCAGAAATGGACCTTCAACTCTATGGTCAACTTAACTTGACAAAGCAGGAAAAAATGTCCAATGGAAAAAAGACAGTCTCTTCAACAAATGGTGTTGGGAAAATTGGACAGCCACATGCAGAAAAATGAAACTGGACTATTTCCTTACACCTCACACAAAAATAGACTCGAAATGGTTGAAAGACCTAAACGTGAGACAGGAGTCCATCAAATTCCTAAAGGAGAGCATAGGCAGCAACCTCTTCGACCTCAGCCGCAGCAACTTCTTCCTAGAAACATCGCCAAAGGCAAGGGAAGCAAGGGCAAAAATGAACTATTGGGACTTCATCAAGATAAAAAGCTTTTGCACAGCAAAAGAAATAGTCCACAAAACCAAAAGACAACCTACAGAATGGGAGAAAATATTTGCAAATGAAATATCAGATAAAGGGCTAGTATCCAAAATCTATAAAGAAATTATCAAACTCAATACCCAAAGAACAAATAATCCAATCAAGAAATGGGCAGAAGACATGAACAGACATTTTTCCAAAGAAGACATCCAAATGGCCAACAGACACATGAAAAAGTCCTCAACATCACTCGGCATCAGAGAAATCCAAATCAAAACCTCCATGAGATACCACCTCACACCAGTCAGAATGGCTAAAATTAACAAGTCAGGAAACGACAGATGCTAGCGGGGATGTGGAGAAAGGGGAACCCTCCTACACTGTTGGTGGGAATGCAAGCTGGTGCAGCCACTCTGGAAAACAGTATGGAGGTTCCTCAAACAGTTGAAAATAGAGCTACCATATGATCCAGCAATTGCACTACTGGGTATTTACCACAAAGATACAAATGTAGGAATCCGAAGTGGTACATGCACCCCAATGTTTATAGCAGCAATGTCCACAATAGCCAAACTGTGGAAAGAGCCAAGATGTCCATCGACAGATGAATGGATAAAGAAGAGGTGCTATATATACACAATGGAATATTATGCAGCCATCAAGAGGAATGAGATCTTGCCATTTGCAGCGACGTGGATGGAACTGGAGGGTGTTATGCTGAGTGAAATAAGTCAATCAGAGAAAGACATGTATCATATGACCTCACTGATATGAGGAATTCTTAATCTCAGGAAACAAACTGAGTGTTGCTGAGTGGTGGGGGGTGGGATGGATGGGGTGGCTGGGTGATAGACATTGGGTAGGGTATGTGCTATGGTGAGCGCTGTGAATTGTGGAAGACTGTTGAATCACAGATCTGTACTTCTGAAACAAATAATGCAAGATATGTTAGGAAAAAAGAAAAAGAAGAAGATAGCAGGAAGGGAAGAATGGAGGGGAGTAAGTCAGAGGGGGAGACGAACCATGAGAGACGATGGACTCTGAAAAACAAACTGAGGGTTCTAGAGGGGAGGGGGGTGGGGGATGGGTTAGCCTGGTGATGGGTATTAAGGAGGGCACATTCTGCGTGGAGCACTGGGTGTTATGCACAAACAACGAATCATGGAACACTACATAAAGAACTAATGATGTAATGTATGGTGATTAACATAACAATAAAAAATAAAAAAAATTACCTAGGAATAAACCTAACCAAAGAGGCAAACCATCTACTTTGGAAACTACAAAACACCGATGAAAGAAATTGAAGATGACACAAACAAATTGAAAGACATTCCATGAACATGGATTGGGAGAACGAATATTGAGGAAATATCCAAACTCTCCAAAAGAATCTGAACATTTAATGCAATCTCTATGAAACTACCAACTACCAACAGCATTTTTCACAGAGCTAGAACAAAGAATCCTAAAATTTGTATGGAACCACAAAAGACCCCAAATAGCCAAAGCAACCTTGAAAAAAAAGAAAAAAAGCAAAGTTGGAGGCATTACAATCCCATATTTCAAGATATACTGCAAAGCTGTAGTAATCAAAACAGTATAGTACTGGTACAAAAATAGACACATAGATCAATGGAACAGTATAGAGAGTCCAGAAGTAAAACCACATTTTTCTGATCAATTAATCTATGACAAAGGAGGCAAGAATATACAATGGGAAAGGCAGTCTCTTCAACAAATGGTGTTGGGGAAACTGAACAGCTACATGCAAAAGAATGAAACAGGACCACTTTCTTACACCATACACAAAAGTAAATTCAAAATGGATTAAAGACCTAAATGTGAGATAGGATACCATTAAAATCCTAGAGGAGAACACAGGCAGTAACCTCTTTGATATTGACCATAGCAACTTCTTAGTAGATATGTCTCCTAAGGCAAGGGAAACAAAATAAAAAATAAACTATTTGGTCCATCAACAGATGGATGGCTAAAGAAGATGTAGTATATATATATACGAGAGAGAGGAGGGGCAAAGATGGCAGAGGAGTAGGGGACCCTATTAAAACTGGTCCCCTGAATTGAGCTGGATATCTACCAGACCACTCTGAACACCCACGAAATCAGCCTGAGATGTAAGAAGATATATCTGGAGCTCTACAAACAGAATATTGCTGGCGGTCGGTTTTGAGGTATGAAGCAGGAAGCCATGATTCCGAGGGAAGATATCAGAAGATAAATGGAAGGTGGAAGAAGCCTCCAGGATCCTGCACCACTAGAGCTCAAAAGCCTCCCTCACTGGAGACTGGGCACAGACTTGCAGACTGGTAGTGGCAGGCAAGGGACTTTAGGGCAGCCCACCAGACTGAAACCTGGAGCTGTGGGGGCGGACGTGGGAACTGGAGGCAGCTGGCAGTTTTAGAAGCACAAAGGGCAGGGACGTGCATGGACCTAGAGGCGAGGGCTGGGAGTGCTGCTGTGGGGTGCACAACCCAGAATGCTGTGGTTTTAGCAGCACAGACAGAAACGGAGACAGTGTAGAGCTCACTGAAGAACAGACTTCAATCTCTCTGTTCTGAGGCAGAGGGTTGGAAACAGTCACTTCTGCTCTGACTCTCGGAAGAGACACAGAAAGCCGCCAGGGAAAGCTACCAGAGAACAAAAGCCACCCCCCCAAATGGTTTTCACTGAGCCCACTCCCCCCACAGGGGGAAGGGCAACTCTGCCCAAATATTGTTGCCCGAGTAACAATGTGGCAGGCCCCTCCCCCAGAAGACAGGCTGGGAGAACAAGAGGCCAACAACCCTTAGATCCCTATAAAACAGGTGCATCTTGCTTGGGTTGTGATCAATAATTTGGACTCTGTACATTCCCTCAACCACCCATCAACAGAATGACTAAGAGGAGGAACCCCCAAAATAGGAAAGACTCAGAGAACGTGATTTCTGTCACAGATTTACAAATGGATATAGATATAAGCAAGATGTCAGAAATAGACTTCAGGATAACAGTTATGAAGACGATAGCTAGAATGGAGAAATCGATTAATGGCAACAGAGTCTCTAAGGGCAGAAATGAGAGCTGAACTGGCAGAACTTAAAAATGCTATCCATGAGATCCAATCTAATCTACAGACTCTAACAGCCAGGGTAAATGAGGCAGAAGAACGAATTAGTGATCTAGAAGACAAACTGATAGAAAAAAAAGGAAAATGAGGAGGCCTGGGAGAAACAGCTCAAAATCCATGAAAACAGAATGAGAGAAATAAGTGACCATGAAACAATGTCAGAATTATTGGGATCCCTGAGGGGGTGGAGAGAGAGAGGACTAAAAGATATATATACAATGGAATATTACACAGCAATCAAAAAATGAAATCTTGTGGATGGAACTAGAGGGTATTATGCTGTGAAATAAGACAATCAGAGAAAGACAATTATCATATGATCTCACTGATATGTGGAATTTGGGACTACATCAAATAAAAAAGATCTTGCACAGCAAAGGGAACCACCAAGAAAACAAGAATGTAACCTACTGAATAAGAGAAGATAGTTACAAATGATATATCTGATAAAGGGTTAATACCCAAAACTTAGCTTTTGAAGTCACAGAATATCACATCCACTAAAGCTCAGAGTCTTCTTCCAAGCTCATGGAGGATATTGGCAGAATTTATTCCTTGTGATTATAGAACTGAGTAGCTATTTTTTTTTTGAATTGTCAACTGGGTAGAAAGCAATCTTTCTCTCCTTCTAGAGGCCACCCACAATTCCAAGCCACATGGTCCTTCCATGGCATGACAGCTTATTCTTAAAGGCCAGAACTAGAATCAATTTACAGCATGCTATATCAAAGTCTTATATAACATAACATAATCATGGGACTGACTATCCTATCAATTTTGCCATATAGCATAACCTAACCAAGAGTGTCTATCCCATCATATTCACATATCCTTTTCGCATGCTAGAGGAAGGCATATACACCAAGGGTTGGGAATCTTGGGGGTCATTTTAGAATTTTGTCTATTAAAATGGGCAAAGGGCATGAACAGGGAAACCTTAAGAAATCCAAACACATGGGAAATTATATTAATAAAATATAAAATAATTATATTAATAAAATAAATGTAATTAAAACAAGTTACTATTTTCTCACTGTCAAATTGGTGAAGAGTTAAAAAGATAGTATGCAAAATGTGGGGAATTTGTCATTTCTACATTTCTACTTTCCGTGACTGTATAAATCAGTACAATCTTTTGGAAGGATAATTTGGAGCTTAAAAACAATCATCATTTGTATTTTTATAGTTTGCTTTTCTACTTCCAGATGTTTTCACTAAGGAATTATCTTAAGTGTGGCAAAAATTTAACTACAGGAATGTTCATTGAAGACATTCATAATAGCAAAACAACCAGAAACCATCTAAATGTACAATAATGTGTGATTAATTAATTAAAACAGAGTTACAAATAGGTAGATTCTGCAGCCACATTTAATTATTTAGGGAATTCTCATACAAAAGCAGATAAAAATGACCAGAATATCCCATTTTTAAAGTAAGTTTTTCCATGCACTGATGTTAAGGGTTCCTTGGAGTGGTCAGACACAAAGATATTTCATTTCACATTAAAAAGCAACTCCTCCACATTTCAGTCATTTTCTGAATCTAAGGTTACATGAGGTGTACTTGAGGAATTTTGAATGGAATGATAGTGATAGGTTTTACGCCATATAAAACCAGACATATGTGATGATTAGAGGGAACTCAGAACTGTACTAGCCTTCTACATTGAGAAGTAATGTGGAACATCAGAAAAAGTATGGGATTAGGACTAAGAAGACCCATATTTTAGATTATTTTAATCATTTACTATGGCATAGTTGACAATTCTTTCAACTTGTGAGCCTCAGTGTGCTCACTTATACAATAAAAATTGCACTTTATCAGTGCTTATTAACCCTGACTGCACATTGGAATTACCATGGGACTTTTTTCAGTATTAAATTTTTTATTTTAATTCCAATATAGATAACATACAGTGTGATTTTAGTTTTAGGTGTACAATATAGTGATTCAATAATTCTTTGCATTACTCAGTGCTCTTCATGATAAGTGTCCTCCTTAATCCCCATCACCTATTTCACCTATCCCCCCAATCCACCACCCCTTTGGTAACCATCAGTTTGTACTCTATAATTAAGCTTCTTTTTCTTGGTTTGTCTCTTTTTCTTTTTTTCCCTTTGCTACTATTCTTTGTTTCTTAAATTCCACCTATAAATGAAATTATATGGTATTTGTCTTTCTAAAGCTAACTTATTTCACTTATTATTATACTCCTGGCTCCATCCATAATGTTGCAAATGGCAAGATTTCATTCCTTTTTATGACCGAATAATATTCCATTGTATATGTATACCACATATTCTCTATCCATTCATTAATCAATGGACACTTTGACTGTTTCCATAATTTGGCTATTGTTAATAATATTGCTATAAACATCAGGGAGCATGTATCCTTTGAATTAGTAGTTTTGCATTCTTTGGGTAAATACATAATAGTGTGATTGCTAGGTCATAGGGTAGTTCTATTTTTAACTTTTTGAGCAACCTCCATATTGTTTTCCATAGTGGCTGCATCAGTTTGCATTTCCACCAATAGAGCAAGAAGCTTCCCCTTTTACCACATCCTCACCAACACCTGTTGTTTCTTGTGTTGTTGACTGTACCAGTTCTGAGAGGTATGAGGTGATATCTTACTGTAGTTTTGATTTGCATTTCCCTTATGATGAGTGATGTTGAAGATATTTTCATGTATCTGTTGGCCATCTGTATGTCTTCTTTGGAAAAATGTCTATTCATGTCTTCTGCCCAATTTTTACTTGGATTATTCATTTTCAGGGAGTTGAATTTTATAAGTTCTTTATATTTTAGATACTAACCCTTAATTGGATGTCATTTGCAAATATCTTCTCTCATTCCATAGGTTTTCCTTTAGTTTTGTTTATTGTTTCCTTCGCTGTGCAAAAGCTTCTTATTTTGATGAAGTCCCAATAATTCATTTTTGCTTTTGTTTCCCTTGCCTCAGCAAACCTACCTAGAGAAAATTTGCTATGGTCAATGTCAGTAATTACTCTCTGTCCTTTCTTCAAGGATTTTTATGGTTTCAGGTATCACATTTAGGTCTTTAATTGACTTTGAGTATTTTTGTGTATGGTGAAAGAAAATGGTCCAGTTTCCTTTTTTGCATGATGCCATCCAGTTTTCCAAAGACCATTTGTTGAAGAGACTGTCTTTTACCCATTGCATGTTTTTCCCTGCTTTGTCAAAGATTAATTGATCATATAATTGTCTATTCTGTTCTATTGATCTAGCTGTATATTTTTGTGTCAGTACTATACTTTTTTAATTTCTACAGCTTTGTGATATAACTTGAAGTGTGGAATTGTGAGGCCTCCACCTTTCCTTTTGTTTTTTAAGGTTACTTTGGATATTTGGGGTCTTTTATGTTCCATACAAATTTTAGGATTGCTTGTTCTATTTCTGTGAAAAATGCTGTTAGTATTTTGATAGGTATTGCATGAAATGTGTAGATTACTTTGGGTAGTATAGATATTTAGTAATAATTTGTCTTCCAATCCATGAACATAGAATATCTTTCCATTTCTTTGTGTCCTCTTTAATAACTTTCACCAGTGTTTTATAGTTTTCAAAGTACAGGTCTTTCAACGCTTAGGATAAGTTTATTCCTAGATATCCTACTATTTTTGTTGCAATTATAAATGGGATTGTTTTCTTAGTTTCTCTTTCTACTGCTTCATTATTGATGTATAGATATGCAACATATTTTTGTACATTGATTTTGTATCCTACGACTTTACTGAATTTGTTTATCAGTTCTAGCAGTTTTTTGGTGGAGTCTTTTGGATTTTCCGTATAGAGTATCATGCCATCTGCAAATAAAGTATTACTTTTTCCTTACCTATGTGGATACCTTTTATTTCTTTTTGTTGTCTGATTACTGAGACTGGGACTTCCAGTACTATGTTAAATAAAAGTGGTGAGAGTGGACAGCCTTGTTTTCTTCCTGACCTTAGGGGAAAAGTTCTCAGTTGTTTCCCATTGAGGATGATGTTAGCTGTTGGATTTTCCTAGATGTTCTTTATTATGTTGAGTTATGTTCCCTTTGAACCTACTTTGTTGATGGTTTTTATCATGAATGGATGTTGTACTTTGTTGAATACCTTTTCTGTGTCTATTGAAATGATGATATAGTTCTTACCCTTTGTCTTATTGTATCACACTGATTGATTTGCAAACATTGAGCCACCCTTGTAACCCTGGAATAAATCCCTCTTGATCATGGTGAATGAATTTTTTAATGTATTGTTGGATTTACTTTGCTAGTATTTTGTTGAGGATTTTGGCATTTATGTTGATCAAGAATATTGAACTGTAGTTCTTTTTCTGTAATGTCTTTATCTGGTTTTGGTATCATGGTAGTTGTGGAGCCACAGAATAAGTTTTGAAGTATTCTTTGTATTCTTTCCTTTTCTAGTTTTTGGAATCATTTGAAAGGAATAAGTATTAAATTTTCATTAAGTGTTTGGTAGAATTCGCCTGTGAAGTCATCTGGTCCCTGGCTTTGTTTCTTGGGAGTGTTTTGATTACTGATTCAATTTATTTGCTGGTTGTCAGTCTTTTTGAATTTTCTGTTTCTTTTTGTTTCCATTTTGGTAATTTATGTGTTTCTAGGAATTTATCAATTTTTCTAGGTTGTTCAATTTTTTGGCTTATTTTTTCCTAATCTCTTACAACTCTTTGTATTTCTCTGGTGTTGGTTATTTCTCCTCTCCTCTTCTTTGTTTATTTGAGTCCTTTTGCCTTTTTTCTTGATAAGTCTGGCTACAGGTTTATCAATTTTATTGATTTTTTTCAAGGAATCATCTGCTGGCTTCATTGTCCTGTTCTTTTTTTAAGAGGTTATTTTTATTTATTTACTTATTTAAGAGATGGGGGAGGGACAGAGAAAGAAAGGGAGATAGAGAGTCCCAAGCAGGCTCCCCACTGAGTGTGGAGCCTGATATAGGGCTTGATCTCACAACCCTGAGATCATGACCTGAGCCGAGATCAAGAATTGGACGCTTAACCGACTGAGCCACCCAGGTGTCCCTATCTTATTTACTTCTTCTCTAATATTTACTATTTCCTTCCTTCTTCTAGTTTTAGGTTTTGTTTGTTTTTCTTTTTCTAGCTCCTTTAGGTGTAAGGTTAGATTGTTTATTTGAGGTTGTTCTTACTTCTTGAGGTATGCCTGTATTTCTATATACTTCCCTCTTAGGACCACTTTTGCTGCATTCCAAAGATTTTGGATCATTGTGCTTTCATTTTCATGTACTTTTTTATTTCGTCTTCATTTCCTGGCTGACCCATTCATTGTTTAGTAGCATGTTATTTACCTCTGTTTACTAGTGGTCTTTCCAGATTTTTTCTTGTGGTTGACCTAGATTCATAGTTTGGTGGTCCAAAAAAATACATGGTAGGATGTTGGTCTTTTTGAATTTGTTGAGGTTGTTTATTCACCCAGTATGTGGTCTGTTGTGAGAATGTTCCATGTGTACTTGAAAATAATGTGTATTCTTTTGTTTTAAGATGGAATATTCTGAATATATCTGTTGAATTCATTTGGTCCCATGTGTCATTTCCTTGTTGATTTTAAATATTTACAATTGTTAGATCTTCTTTTTGGATTGTCCCCTTTATTAGTTTTTTAAAAGATTTTATTTATTTATTTGAAAGAGAGTGAGGGAGAGAGAGCACAAGTGGGGGGAGGGGCAGAGGAAGAAGGAGAAACAGATTCCCCACTGAGTGAAGAACCCATGGGGCTTGATCCCAGGACCCTGAGATCATGACCTGAGGCGAAGTCAGATGCTTAACCAACTAAGCCACCCAGTTGCTCCTGTCTCCTTCATTATAATATAATGCCTTTCTTCATCTCTTGTTACAGTCTTAGTTTTAAAGTCTGTTTCATCCAATCTAAGTATTACTGCTTTGAATTTCTTTTGACATCCATTTGCGTGATAGATATTTCTTCATCCCCTCACTTTCCACCTGCTGGTGTCTGTAGGTCTGAAATGAGTCTCTTGTAGGCAGCATATAGATGGGTCTTGTCTTTGCATCCATTTTACTACACCATGTCTTTTGATTGGAGCATTTAATGCACTTACATTCAAAATAACTATTGATAGATAAGTATTTATCACCATTTTCTTACTTGTTTTATAGTTGTTTCTGAAGATTTTCTCTGATACTTTTTTGTCTCTCTCTCATAGTTTGCTGGATTTCTTTAGTGATATATTTGGGTTTCTTTCTCTTTATTTTTTTCACATTTATTTGTGGTTTTTGATTTGCAGTTACCGTTAGATTTGTATACATTTTCTGTATTTAGCAGTTATATTAAGTTGATGGTCATATAAGTTTGAATGCATTCTTTACTCCTCTCCTCCCCATGTGTTAGGTATATGGTATCAGATTTTATATTCTTTCATTTTGTGAGTTCCTTGACTGATTTTTCACAGAAATATCCATTTTTATTACTTTTGTGTTTCCTACCTTCATATGGTTACTGTTGGTCTCTCCTTTCCACTCAAAACATGCCCTTTAATATTTCTTGCAAGGCTGGTTTAGTGGTCGTGAATTCCTTTAATTTTTCTTTTTCTAGAAAACTATCTCTCCTTCTATTCTGAATGATAACCTTGCTGGCTAGAGTATTCTTGGCTGCAGATTTTTGCCATTCAGCACATTGAATATATCTTTCCACCTTATTTTGGCTTGAAAAATTTCTGGCAAAAAACCCCCTGATAGCCTTATGGGGTTTCGCTTCTGTGTTACTGTCTTCTTTCATTTTGCTGCTTTTAAATTTTATTCTTTATCACTACATTTGCCCAATTTGATTACAATATGTCTTGGTGTAGATCTGCTTTTGTTGATTTTGCTGAGGGTTCTCTGTTCTTCCTGGATCTGGATATATTTTTCTTTTCCTAGATTAGGCAAGTTTTCAGCTATTATTTCTTCAAATAAATTTTCTGTGCTCTTTCTTTCCTTCTTCTTCTCCTTCTTCTTCTTTCTTCTCTTGGGACTACTATAATATGAATGTTATTACATTTGATGGCGTCACTGAATTTCCTAACTCTATTCTCATTTTGCATAATTCTTTTCTCTCTCTTTTGTTCAGATTTATTACTTTCGATTATTCTGCCTTGTAGGTCATTAATTCATTCCTTTGCTTCTTTTAGCCTGCTGTTCATTGCATCAAGCATTTTTCTCATCTTGTTTATTGTATTCTTCATCTCTGATTGTTTTTTTATTTCTGTGTTAAAGGTTTCACTGATGTCTTCCACTCTTTCTCAAGTCCAGTGAGTATCTTTGTAATCATTACTTTACTCCATCAAGCATGTTTCTTATATCTGTTTCACCTAGATCTCTGGCTGTGACCTGGTCCTGTGTTATCATCTGGGACAAATTTCTCTGTCTTCTCATTTTGTCTAAGTCTCTGTGTCTGTTTATCTGTGTTAGGAAAGTCAGCTAAGCTTCCTGTCTTGAGGGTATTTGTCTTATGAAGACAAGGTCCTGTAGTGCCCTGCTGTGTAGTGTGTTCTGTTCCCCAGGGCCTGGTGCTTCCAGGAGGGTTTCTAATGCATTTTGTGTGTGCTCTGCTATTTCACCCTGGCCACTTTATCCTTCATGCCAATCTTCTGCATAGGCTCTCTTTGTTGTGGGCACTGTTTGGTCTCTGGCCTGAATGTGGTGCATTTTAATTAGATGTGCTCTGGTCTGCTTGAGAAATGAAACTGGCACTACAAAATTCCCAAGTTGGAAGATGCAGGGGTTTGGCTAGTCTTCTGGGGGATGAAGGCCACTGTGCTGTGACTGAGGCAAATGTCACTGGGAAGGGTAATTCCACTGGAATTTGGGAGGGTGGGGCTTGGGCTAAGCAAGGGAGGCAGTGAGTGTTAGTGTTAGGCTGGTTGCTGCTGGTGGCCCTGTGCTTATCCTGAAGAGGAGTAGAAAATGGCCCCTGCCAGTTCCTCTGTTCCCAGTGGTGTCTCTCTGTAAATGCTGCCTCTTTGGGACACTCTCTGAAATGAGCAAATACCACCCTCCCCCATATGCCCCAGGTGCTCTTCAGTTCACGGTTTCCATGCTTTGTGTCTGTGGGTTGTTTTCCCTGCCTGCTCTCCAAGAACAGCCCCAATGTCTCTGGGCTTTATTCAAGCCAAGCCTGCTGGCCTTTGAAACTTCAGGATCTAAGCTCCACTCATTGCAAGAACTCAGGAAATTTTGTCCCTCTTGCTTTCCAAGCCAATTGCTATAGGGATTAATTTTCTTCATGCCTTCCCCTGTGTACTACTCTTTCACCCTTCTCTGTGACTGAGGCTCCCTCCCCATGACAGTGGCCCATCTGTTTCTCTCCCAAACCATGTCTCGACACTTCCTACCTTCTTGATGTGGACTTTTCTCTACCTTTAGTTGTGGAGTTTGTTCTGCCAGTCAATTACTGGGGTATTTAGAATCATTTCATAGTTATCTAGTTGTATTTGTTCCGGACGAGACAAGCCTAGGTCCTCCTACCCTGCTGCCATCTTCCCCTCCTCCCTTATTTTGTTTCTTAAATGAGTGAAATCATATGATAATTTCTCTTTCTTTGATTGACTTATTTCACTTAGCATTATACCCTCTAAGTCCATCCATGTTGTTACAAAAGGCAAGATCTCATTCTTTTTCATGGCTTTGAAATATTTTAGATATATGTTGGCCATTGTAAATAATGCTGCAATAAATAAAGAGGTGCATGTATTTTTTCAATTAGTGTTTTCATTTTCATTGTGTAAATACCCAGTTGTGGAATTACTAGATCATATGGTAGTTCTATTTTTAACTTTTTAAGGAACCTCCATACTGTTTTCCAGAATGACTGCAATAATTTACATACCCAGCAACAGTGTACAAGGGTTTCTTTTCTCCACATCTCCAATACTTGTTATTTCTTGTGTTTTGATTTTAGTCAATCATTCGATTTTAGACAAACACAAAGTGATATCTCTTTTTTGGTTTTAATTTGCATTTCCCTGATGATTAGTGATGTTGAGCATCTTTTCATTGTGTAAAGAAACTCGCTTTAGATTGAACGAAACAGAGAGGTTTAAAGTGAAAAGATCGAAAAAGTTATTCTATGCAAATAGTAACCAAAAGAGAGTTAGGTAGCTATATAAATAGCTCGACATATAAAATAGACTTTAAGTCAAAGAATGTTACAAGAGACAAAAAGGGCATTATATGTTCATAGAAAGATGAATACATTATGATAATATAACAACTATAAGCATACACAGAACAAAACAGTTTCTAAGTATGGACAGAATTAAAAGAAAAAAATAGTTTTGCAATAGTAGTGAAGATGTTAATACTCTAATCTCTATAATGGAGAAAAACTTTAGAAAGAAGACAAATAAGGAAATAGTGTGCTTGAACAGCATTCTGTACCAACTAGACCAAACAGACATATATACAACATTCTAACCAAAACAGCAGGGTTGCACATTTTTCTCAAGTGCGCATGGAACATTTTCCAGGATAAAAATATATATTAAGCTGTATAAGTAGTTTAAAATTTTAAAAGATTGACATCATAGTAAATATCTTTCCTGACTACAATGAAATGAAACTGGAAATCACCAGGAAAGAAAGCTGGAAGATTTGAAAGAAAGCTTAAACTCCAGAAGGAAACTGGAATATTCAGATATGTTGAAATTATACAACATACTCTTAACAACCAACTGGTCAAAGAAAAAAAATCAAATGAGAAAGTAGAAATTATCTGGAAACAAATGAAAATAAAAACAGAACATATCAGGGGGAGGAGCAAGGTGGCGGAGGAGTAGGAGACCTAAATTTCGTCTGGTCCCAGGAATTCAGCTAGATAGGGATCAAACCATTCTGAACACCTACAAACTCAACAGTAGATCAAAAAAAAGAATAGCAACAACTCTCTGAACAGAAAAGCGACCACTTTCTGAAGGTAGGACAGGTGGAGAAGTGAATCCCAGGTGATATTTGGGAAGATAGACCACGGGGGGAAGGGACCTCCATCAATCTCTACTGGCAAGTGATAGAGTAGCAGAGCACAAAATTGGAAATTTTAGAAGTCTGCTCCACTGAGGGACGTCGCTCCAGTGGCTAAGCAGGGGGTGGAACCCTCGCTGGGACAGTGTGTTCTCAGGACCCTCGGGGTCACAGAAAGACCGGGGGTGCCTGAGTGTGGCAGAGCTCCCAGGTATCAGGAAGCCGGCTGCAAAGACGGAGCTGAGGAGTGGGCTTTCAGCTCGGGGTTACCATAAACCATGATCCAGAGCACAGTCAGTCCCTGCTCTTCCAGCAGGGACCCAACAAGCGGCAGATCCAGGGAGACTCCCTTTCCTACCCTGGGAGGGGCGGCACGGGAGCACACTGCAGGAATCTGCGGGATTTGGAGACTCCACACGGGGTCATGTGCCAGAGACAGAAATGCTCAGTCATAGGCTGGGTGAGCATGGAGAGCGGCCGGAGACTGACGAGATGGGAGTGATTAAGTGCTTTTCTCTAGGGGCTCACTGAGGAGTGGGGCCCCACATTCTCGGCTACTCCAGGGTGGAGATTGGGAGGCCACCATTTACAGTCTCATCCTCCAAAGCTATATGGAAAGCTTGCAGGGAACAAAAGCTCCCGAGAGCAAACCGGAGCAGATTACTTAGCCCAGCCCCCAGCAAGGGCAAGGCAATTCCGCCTCCAGCAAAGACATTCCAGAACGACTGCAACAGGCCCCTCCCCCAGAAGATCAGCAAGAACAGCCAGCCAAGACAAAGGTTACCGATCAATGAGAAGGGCAAAATGCCAGCACTAGGGGAATACAACACATAGAATTCATGGCTTTTTCCCCCTGATTCTTTAGTCTTTCAAAGTTAATTTTTTTAATTTTCTTTTTTTTCTTATTCTTTTTTTCTTTTGAATTTTTCTTTTTCCCTTTTTCAACCAACATCTTATCAATCCCTTTCTTAAAAAATATTTTTTATTTTTCATTTTCAGAGTCATATTCTATCCCTTCATAGTAGTTAACCTTATTTTGGGTATATATATATAAGTTGTTCTCTCTTTAAAATTTTGGGATGCAGTTTATTCAAACAGACCAAAATATACCCTAAATCTCTAGTATATGGCTTTGTTTTAGTCTCCTGCTTGATCACATTCTCTCACATTTTTAAAATTCCTCTTCTTTCTTTTTTCAACCTACTTCTTATCTTATCAATTCTTTTTATAAAATCTTTTATAATTTTCATCTTTACAGTCACATTCCATCCCTTCATTGTATTAACCCTTATATTTGTACATATATAAGTTTCTTTTTCTTTAAAATTTTGGGAGGCACTTTCTTCTAACAGACCAAAATACACTCAAAATCTAGTGTGTGTCATTGATCTATGCACCAGCCTGATCATATATGATCATATTCTTTTTATTTTCATCTTTTTCTTTTTTTTCTTTTTTCTTTCTTTCCCTTTCTTTTCCCCCAGTTTCAGGTCTCTTCTGATTTGTTTAGTGTATATTTTTCTGGGGTTGTTGTTACCCTGTTAGCATCTTGTTCTCTCATTCATTTATTCCCCTCTGGACAAAATGACAAGATGGAAAAACTCACCTCAAAAAAAAGAACAAGAGGCAGTATGGACTGCCAGGGACCTAATCAATACAGACATTAGTAAGATGTTGGAACTAGAGTTCAGAATGATAATTTTAAAGATACTAGCTGGGCGTGAAAAAAGCATGGAAGATAGTAGAAAAACCCTTTCTGGAGAAATAAAAGAACTAAAATCTAAACAAGTCGAAATAAAAATGCTATTAATGAGGTGCAATCCAAAATGGAGGCTCTGACTGCTAGGATAAATGAGGCAGAAAAGAGAATTAGTGATATAGAAGATGAAATGATGGAAAATAAAGGAGCTGAGAAAAAGAGAGATAAACAACTATTGGATCAGAAGGGCAGAATTTGAGAGATAAGTGATACCATAAGATGAAACAATATTAGAATAATTGGGATCCCAGAAGAAGAAAGAGAGAGAAGGGCAGAAGGTATATTGGAGCAAATTAGAGCAGAGAACTTCCCTAATTTGGGGAAAGAAACAGTCATCAAAACGCAGGAGGCACAGAGAACTGCCCTCACAATCAGTAAAAATAGGTTAACACCCCAACATCAAATAGTAAAACTTATGACTCTCAGAGACAAAGAGAAAATCCGGAGAGCATCTCGGGACAAGAGATCTATAACCTACAATGGTAGAAATATTAGATTGGCAACAGACCTATCCACAGAGACCTGGCAGGCCAGAAAGGACTGGCATGATATATTCAGAGCACTAAATGAAAAAAATATGCAGCCAAGAATACTATACCCAGCTAGGCTGTCATTGAAAATAGAAGGAGAGATAAAAACTTCCAGGACAAACAAAACTAAAGGAATTTGCAAACAGGAAACCAGCCCTACAAGAAATATTGAAAGGGGTCCTCTAAGCAAAGAGAGAGACTAAAAGCAACATAGACCAGAAAGGAACACAATGTACAGTAACAGTCAATTTACAGGCAATATTATGGCACTAAATTCATATCCTTCAATAGTTACCCTGAATGTAAATGGGCTAAATGCCCCAATCAAAACACAGAGGTTATCAGATTGGATGAAAAAACAAGATCTATCGATATGCTGTCTGCAAGAGACTCATTTTAGACCCAAAGACACCCCCAGATTGAAAGTGAGGGGGTGGAAAACCATTTACCATGCTAATGGACACCAAAAGAAAGCTGGGGTGGCAATCCTTATATCAGACAAATAAGATTTTAAACCAAAGACTGTATTAAGAGATGAGGAAAGACACTATATCCTATTTAAAGGGTCTATCCAACAAGAAGATGTAACAGTTATAAATATCTATGCCCCTAACATGGGAGCAGCTGATCATATAAGCCAATTAATAACAAGAGCAAAGAAACACATCGACAACAATACAATAATAGTGGGGGACTTTAACACACACCTCACAGAAATGGACAGATCATACAAGCAAAAGATCAACAAGGAAATAAAGACTTTAAATGACACACTGGACCAAATGGACTTCACAGATATATTCAGAAAATTCTGTCCCAAAGCAACAGAATACACATTCTTCTCTAGTGCCCATGGTACATTCTCCAGAATTGATCACATCCTAGGTCATAAATCAGGTCTCAACTGGTACCAAAAGATTGGGATCATTCCCTGCATATTTTCAGACCACAATGCTTTGAAACTAGAACTCAATCATAAGAGGAAGGTCGGCAAGAACTGAAATATATGGAGGCTAAAGAGCATCCTACTAAAGAATGAATGGGTCAACCAGGAAATTAAAGAAGAATTTAAAAAAATTCATGGAAACAAATGACAATGAAAACACAACCGTTCAAAATCTTTGGGATGCAGCAAAGGCAGTCCTAAGAGGAAAGTATATAGCAATACAAGCCTTTCTCAAGAAACAAGAAAGGTCTCAAATACACAACCTAACCCTACACCTAAAGGAGAAAGAACTGCAAATAAAGCCTAAACCCAATAGGAGAAGAGAAATGATAAATGTCAGAGCAGAAATCCATGAAATAGAAACCAAAAGAAGAGTAGAACAGATCAATGAACCTAGGAGCTGGTTCTTTGAAAGAATTAACAAGATTGATAAACCCCTGGCGAGACTTATCAAAAAGAAAAGAGAAATGACCCAAATAAATAGAATCATGAATGAAAGGGGAGAGATCACAACTAACGCCAATGAAATACAAACAATTATAAGAACATATTTTGAGCAACAATATAACAGCAAATTAGATAATCTGGAAGAAATGGATGCGTTCCTAGAGATGTATCAACTACCAAAACTGAACCAGGAAGAAATAGAAAACCTGAGCAGACCTATAACCAACTAAGGAAAATGAAGCAGTCATCAAAAATCTCCCAACAAACAAAAGCCCAGGGCTGGATGGTTTCCCAGGGGAATTTTACCAAATCTTTAAAGAAGAATTAATACCTATTCTTCTGAAACTGTTCCAAAAAATAGAAATGGAAGGAAAACTTCCAAACTCGTTTTAGGAGGCCACCATTACCTTGATCCCAAAACCAGAAAGGACCCCATCAAAAAGAAGAATTACAGACCAATATCCTTGATGGACATGGATGCAAAAATTTTCACCAAAATACTAGCCAATAGGATGCAACAGTACATTAAAAGGATAATTCACCATGACCAAGTGGGGTTTATCCCTGGGCTGCAAGGTTGGTTCAACATGCGCAAATCAATTCATGTGATACGATACATTAATAAAAGAAAGAACAAGAACCATATGATCCTCTCAATAGATGCAGGAAAAGCATTTGACAAAGTACAGCATCCTTTCTTGATCAAAACTTTTCAGAGTATAGGGATAGAGGGTACATACTGCAATATCATAAAAGTCATCTATGAAAAACCCATAGCGAATATCATTCTCAATGGGGAAAACCTGAAAGCTTTCCCCCTAAGGTCAGGAACACGGCAGGGAGGTCCACTATCACCACTGCTATTCAACAGAGTATTAGAAGTCCTAGCCACAGCAATCTGTTTTCCAGAGCGGCTCCGCCAGCTTATATTCCCACCAACAGTGTAGGAGGGTTAGAAATAAAGAAATAAAAGGCATCCAAATCAGCAAAGAAGAAGTCAAACTCTCACTCTTTGCAGATGATATGATACTTTATGTGGAAAACCCAAAAGACTCCCCCCCCAAACTGCTCGAACTCATACAGGAATTCAGTAAAGTGGCAGGATATAAAATCATGCACAGAAATCAGTGGCATTCCTATACACCAACAACAAGACAGAAGAGAGAGAAATTAAGGAGTCAATCCCATTTACAATTGCACCCCAGACCATAAGATACCTAGGTATAAGTCTAACCAAAGAGGCAAAGAATCTGTACTCAGAAAAGTATAAAATACTCATGAAAGAAATTGAGGAAGACACAAAGAAATGGAAAAACGTTCCATGCTCATGGATTGGAAGAACAAGTATTGTGAAGATGTCAATGCTACCTAGAGCAATCTACACATTCAATGCAATCCCTATCAAAATACCATCCACCTTTTTCAAGGAAATGGAACAAATAATCCTAAAATTTGTATGGAAACAGAAAAGACCCCGAATAGCCAGAGGAATGTTGAAAAAGCAAATCAAAGCTGGTGGCATCACAATTCTGGACTTCCAGCTCTATTACAAAGCTGTCATCATCAAGACAATATGGTCCTGGCACAAAAACAGACACGTCAATCAATGGAACAGAATAGAGAGCCCAGAAGTGGACCCTCAACTCTATGGTCAAATAATCTTCGACAAAGCAGGGAAGAATGTCCAATGGAAAAAAGACAGTCTCTTCAACTAATGGTGTTTGGAAAATTGGACAGCCACATGCAGAAGAATGAAACTGGACCATTTCCTTACACCAAACACAAAAATAGACCCAAAATGTTTGAAAGACCTTAATGTGAGACAGGAGTCCATCAAGATGCTAAAGGAGAACACAGGCAGCAACCTCTTCGACCTCAGCTGCAGCAACTTCTTCCTAGAAACATCGCCAAAAGCAAGGGAAGCAAGGACAAAAATGAATTTTGGGATTTCATCAAGATATGAAGCTTTTGCACAGGAAAAGAAAGAGTCAACAAAACCAAAAGACAACTGAGAGAATGGGAGAAGATATTTGTAAATGACATATCAAATAAAGGGCTAGTATCCAAAATCTATAAAGAACTTCTGAAACTCAACACCCAAGGAACAAATGATCCAATCAAGAAATGGGCAGAAGGTATTAACGGATATTTTTCTAAAGAAGACATCCAAATGGCCAATAGACCCTTGAAAAAGTGCTCAACATCCCTCAGCATCAGGGAAATCCATATCAAAACCTCAATGAGATACCACCTCACACCAGTCAGAATGGCTAAAATTAACAAGTCAGGAAATGACAGATGTTGGCAGGGATGTCAAGAAAGGGGAACCCTCCTACACTGTTGGTGGGAATATAAGCTCGTGCAGCTGCTATGGAAGACAGTATTGAGGTTCCTCAGAATGTTGAAAATAGAGCTATCATACGATCTAGCTACAGCACTACTGGGTATTTACCCCAAAGTTACTAATGTAGTGATCAAAAGGGGTTTGTGCACCCCGATGTTTATAGCAGCAATGTCCACCATAGCCAAACTATGGAAAGAGCCAAGATGTCCATCAACAGATAAATGGATAAAGAAGAAGTATATATATATATATATACACACACACACAATGGAATATTATGTGGCCATCAAAAGGAATGAAATCTTCCCATTTGCAATGATGTGGTTGGAACTGGAGGGTATTATGCTGAGCAAAATAAGTCAATCAGAGAAAGACATGTATGATATGATCTCAATAATATGAGGAATTCTTAATCTCTGGAAACAAACTGAAGGTTGCTGGAGTGGTGGGGTGTGGGAGGGATGGGGTGCCTGGGTGATAGACGTTGGGGAGGGTATGTGCTATGATGAATGCTGTGAATTGTGTAAGACTGTTGGGTCACAGACCTGTACCTCTGAAACAAATAATACATTATATGTTAAAAAAAAAAGAAGAAGATAGTAGGAAGGGGAAAATGAAGGGGGGGAAATTGGAGGTGGAGACAAACCATGAGAGACTATGGACTCTGAGAATCAAACTGAGGGTTCTAGAGGGGAGGGGGGTGGGGGGATGGGTTAGCCTGGTGATGGGTATTAAAGAGGGCATGTACTGAATGGAGCACTGGGTGTTATATGCAAACAATGAATCATGGAACACTACATCAAAAACTAATGATGTAATGTATGGTGATTAACATAACATAATAAAATTAAAAAATAACATATCAGAATTTATGGGATGCAGCAAAAGCAGTAGTAAAAATTAAGTTTATGACAATAAATGCGTATGTTTTAAAAAAAGAAATATCTCAGGGGCGCCTGGGTGGCTCAGTTGGTTAAGCAACTGCCTTCGGCTCGAGTCATGATTCTGGAGTCCCGGGATCGAGTCCCGCATTTGGCTCCCTGCTCGGCAGAGAGTCTGCTTCTCCCTCTGACCTTCCCCCCTCTCATGTGCTCTCTCTCATTCTCTCTCAAATAAATAAATAAAATCTTAAAAAAAAGAAATATCTCAAATAAACAATCCAATGTTAAACATCATGTAACGAGAAAAGAAATCATTCAACCCCAGGCAGGAATAAATAAAAAAGAGAACTGAAAAACAATAGAAAACAGCAAGAAAAAATAAATTTATTTTTGGAAAAGATAAAAAATCAACACATCTTTAAGTAGAGTTAGAAAAAAGAAGACTCAAAAATAAAATTGAAATGTGAAATTTTATATTATGATTGATTTTACAGATATAGAAAGGATTATGAGATTCCTAACAACATAACCTTTAAAAATGGATAAATTCCTAGAACCATAAACTTACCAAGACTGAATCATGAAGAAACAGAAAACTTGAACAGACCTATAACTAGTAAGGAATAATCAGTAATCAGTAATCAAAATCTTCCCAACAAAGAAAACCAGAGACCAGATGGCTTTACTGTGAATTCTACCAAACATTTAGAGAAAAATTGAGGTCTATTCTACCCAAATTCTTCTTAAAACTTGAAAAGGAAAGAACACTTTCCAACTCTTTTTATGAGGTCAGTATCACCCTGATACCAAAGCCAGGCAAAGGCACTGTAAGAAAACTATAAGCCATTCCTAATGAATATAGATGTAAAAATCTTCAGCAAAGTAATAGTAAAACAAATTCAATAGCACATTAAATAGATCATATACCATGACCAAGTGGGATTTATCCCTGAGATGTGAAAATGGTTTAACATTTAACAAAATCAAATTAATGTAATACACCAAATTAATAGAATGAAGGATAAAAAATCTAGAGATCTGTGTTACAAAAATGTGTATATTGTTAACAATACTGTAGTGTACACTTAAAATATTTGTTAAGATGGTAGATCTCATTTTATGTGTTTTTTAATCACAAAATTAGAAAATTCTTTACACCAAGGAACTGGAATAAAAATACCATGACTATCAAGTCTCTCCACTTTTTAAAAAAATTTTATTATGTTATGTTAGTCACCATACAATACATCATTAGTTTTTGATGTGGTGATCCACGATCCATTGTTTTTGTTTAACGCCCAGTGCTCCATGCAGTACGTGCCCTCCTTAACACCCATCACCAGGCTAACCAATCACCCCTCCCCCCTCCCCTCTAAAACCCTGCTTGTTTCTCAGAGTCCAGAGTCTCTCATGGTTCATCTCTCCCTCTGATTTCCCCCCTTCATTTTTCCCTTCCTTCTCCTAATGTCCTCCATGCTATTCCTTATGTTCCACAAATAAGTGAAACCACATGATAATTGACTTTCTCTGCTTGACTTATTTCACTTAGCATAATCTCCTCCAGTCCCATCCATGTTGATGTAAAAGTTGGGTATTCATCCTTTCTGATGGCTGAATAATATTCCATTGTATATATGGACCACATCTTCTTGATCCATTCATCTGTGGAAGGGCATCTCGGCTCTTTCCACAGTTTGGCTATTGTGGATATTGCTGCTATGAACACTGGGGTGCATATGGCCCTTCTTTTCACTACATCTGTGTCTTTGGGGTAAGTACCCAGGAGTGCAATTGCTGGGTCATAGGGGAGCTCTATTTTTAAATTTTTGAGGAATCTCCACACTGTTTTTCAAAGTGGCTGTACCAACTTGCATTCCCACCAACAGTGTAAGAGGGTTCCCCTTTCTCCACAACCTCTCCAACATTTGCTTTTTCTTTTCCTGTCCATTTTTGCCATTCTAACTGGTGTAAGGTGGTATCTCAATGTGGTTTTGATTTGAATTTCCCTGATAGCTAATGATGATGAACATTCTTTTCATCTGTCTTTCAGCCATTTTTATGTCTTCTTCAGAGAAGTGTCTTTTCATATCTTCTGCCCACTTTTTGACTTGATTATTTGTTTTTTGGGTGTTGAGTTTGAGAAGTTCTTTATAGATCTTGGATACCAGCCCTTTATCTGTAGTGTCATTTGCAAATATCTTCTCCCATTCTGTGGGTTGCCTCTTTGTTTTGTTGACTGTTTCCTTTGCTGTGCAGAAGATTTTTGTCTTGATGGAGTCCCAAAAGTTCATTTTTGCTTTTGTTCCACTAGCTTTTGGAGATGTATCTTGAAAGAAGTTGTTGTGGGCAATGTCCAAGAGGTTACTGCCTGTGTTCTCCTCTAGGATTTTGATGGATTCCTGTCTCACATTGAGGTCTTTCATCCACTTTGAGTTTATCTTTGTGAATGGTGTGAGAGAATGGTCGAGTTTCATTCTTCTGCATGTGGCTGTCCAATTTTCCCAGCACCATTTATTGAAGAGACTGTCTTTTTTCCATTGCATGTTTTTTCCTGCTTTGTCAAAGATTATTTGACCATAGAGTTGAGGGTCCATATCTGGATTCTCTATTCTGTTCCATGGGTCTATATGTCCGTTTTTGTGCCAGTACCATGCTGTCTTGGTGATCACAGCTTTGTAATATAGCTTGAAATCGGGCAACGTGATGCCCCCAGCTTTGTTTTTCTTTTTCAACATTTCCTTGGCGATTTGGGGTCTTTTCTGATTCCATACAAATTTTAGGATTGTTTGTTCCAGCACTTTGAAAAATGTCATTGGAATTTTGATCTGGATGGCATTGAAGGTATAGATTGCTCTGGGTAGCATAGACATTTTAACAATGTTTATTCTTCCGATCCATGAGCATGGAATATTTTTCCATCTTTTTGTGTCTTCTTCAATTTCTTTCATGAGTGTTCTGTAGTTCCTAGAGTATAGATCCTTTACCTCTTTGGTTAGGTTTATTCCGAGGTCTCTTATGGTTTTTGGTGCTATTGTAAATGGAATCGTTTCTCTAATTCTCCTAGAGTTGCGTTGTTAGTGTATAAGAAAGCAACTGATTTCTGTGCATTGATCTTGTATCCTGCCACATTACTGAATTGCTGTATGAGTTCTGGTAATTTGGGGGTGGAGTCTTTTGCGTTTTCCACATAAAGAATCATGTGGTCTGCGGCGGAGCAAGATGGCGGAGGAGTAGGAGACCTAGATTTTGTCTGGTCTCAGGAATTCAGCTGAATAGGGATCAAACCATTCTGAACACCTACGAACTCAACAGGAGATCGAACAGGAGAGTAGCAACAACTCTCTGAACAGAGAAGCGACCACTTACTGGAAGGTAGGGCGTGCGGAGAAGTGAATCCGAGGCGATATTTGGGAGGATAGACGGCGGGGGAGGGGCCTCCGCTGGCCGCTTCTGGCAAGCGATAGAGCCGCGGAGCACAAAATCGGACCTTTTAGAAGTTGGCTCGGCGGAGGGACGTCGCTGCAGTGGCTAAGCGGTGGGTGGAATCCTCCCGGGACAGTGTGGTCTCAGGACCCTTGTGGTCACAGAGAGACCAGGGGTGCCTGAGTGCGCCAGAGCTCCCAGGTATCAGAGCAGGGAAGCCGGCTGCAGAGACGGAGCAGAGTCGCGGGCTCTCAGCTCGGGGTTGCCATAAACTGTGATCTGCGGCCCAGTCGGGGCACGGCTCCCCCAGCAGGGACCCAACAAGCAGCAGATCCGGGGAGACTCCCCTTCCTTCCCAGGGAGGAGTGGTGCGGGAATGCACTGCAGGGATCTGCTGGGTTTGGAGACTCCGAGCGGGGTCAGGTGCCAGAGATAGCAACGCTCGATCACAGGCCGGGTGAGCACGGAGTGCGGCCGGAGACGGGGACACGGAAGTGACTGCTTTTCCCTGGGGGCGCACTGAGGAGCGGGGCCCTGAGTTCTCAGCTCCTCCGAGTGGAGATTGGGAGGCCACCATTTCTGCCCTGGTCCTCCAAAGCTGTACCGAGAGCTTGCAGGGAACAAAAGTTCCTGAGAGCAAACCGGAGCAGCTTCCTTAGCCCGGACCGACAAGGGCGGGGCAATTCCGCCTCCGGCAAAGACATTTGGAAACCACAGCAACAGGCCCCTCCCCCAGAAGGTCAGCACAAACAGCCAGCAAGCCAAGACCAAGTTGATCGATCAAGGAGAATAGGAGAACTCCAGCGCTAGGGGAATACTGCACATAGATTCATGGCTTTTTTTTTTTTTTACCATGATTCATTATTTCATCAAAGTTAATTTTTGTTGACTTTTTTTTATTTTTCTTTTTCCCTTTTTCAACCAACATCTTATAAATCCCTTTTTTTAAAAAAAAAACATTTTCTATTTTTTTTTCATTTTTAGAGTCATATTTTATCCCTTCATAGTAGTTACCCTTGTTTTTGGCATATATATATAAGTTGTTCTCTCTTTAAAATTTTGAGGTACAGTTTCTTCTAACAGATCAAAATATACCCTAAATCACTAGTGTATGGCTTTGTCCTAGTCTCTTGCCTGATCACATTCTCTCCCTTTTTCCTTTTTTTTTCCTTAAATCTTCTTTCCTTTTTCAAACAACTTATCTTACCAAGTCCTTTTATAAAATCTTTTATAATTTTCATCTTTACAGTCATCTTCCATCCCTTCATTGTATCAACCCTTATTTTGTACATATATGTCTTTCTTCCTTTAAAATTTTAGGAGGCACTTTTTTCTAACAGACAAAATACGCCCAAAATCTAGTGTGTGGCACTGATCTATGCACTAGCCTGATCATATTTGATCATATTCTGCCTTTTTTGAATTGTTTTGTTTTTGTTTTTATCTTTTTTTTCTTTTTTTTCTTTTTCTGTTTCTTTTTTCTTCCTTTCCCTTTCTTTCCCCCTGGTTTCAGGTCTTTTCTGATTTGTATACAGTATATTTGCTGGGGATGTTGTAAACCTGTTAGCCTTTTGTTCTCTCATTCATCTATTCTCCTCTGAACAAAATGACAAGACGAAAGAAATCACCTCAGCAAAAAGAACAAGAGGTAATACCGTCAGCCAGGGACCTACTCAATACGGACATTAGTACGATGTCGGACCTAGAGTTCAGAATCATGACTTTAAAGATACTAGCTGGGCTTGAAAAAAGCGTGGAAGTTATTAGAGAAACCCTTTCTGGAGAAATAAAAGAACTAAAATCTAACCAAATCGAAATCAAAAAGGCTATTGATGAGGTGCAATCAAAAATGGGGGCACTAAATGCTAGGATAAATGAGGCAGAAGAGAAAATCAGCGATATAGAAGACCAAATGATGGAAAATAAAGAGGCTGAGAAAAAGAGAGAGAAACAACTACAGGATCACGAGGGCAGAATTCGAGAGATAAGTGATACAATAAGACGAAACAACATTCGAATAATTGGGATCCCAGAAGAAGAAGAAGAGAGAGAGAGGGGGGCAGAAGGTATATTGGAGCAAATAATAGCAGAGAACTTCCCTAATGTGAGGAAGGAAACAGACATTAAAATCCAGGAGGCACAGAGAACCCCTCTCAAAATCAATAATAATAGGTCAACACCCCGACATCTAATAGTAAAACTTACGAGTCTCAGAGACAAAGAGAAAATCCTGAAAGCAGCTCGGGAGAAGAGATATGTAACCTACAATGGTAGAAACATTAGATTGGCAACAGACCTATCCACAGAGACCTGGCAGGCCAGAAAGGACTGGCAAGATATCTTCAGAGCACTAAACGAGAAAAATATGCAGCCAAGAATACTATATCCAGCTAGGCTATCATTGAAAATAGAAGGAGAGATAAAAAGCTTCCAGAACAAACAAAAACTAAAGGAATTTGCAAACACGAAACCAGCCCTCCAAGAAATATTGAGAGGGGTCCTCTAAGCAAAGAGAGAACCTAAAAGCAGCAAAGAGCAGAAACGAACACAGACAACAGACAGTTAACAGTCACCTTACAGGTAATACAATGGCACTAAATTCATACCTTTCAATAGTTACCCTGAATGTAAATGGGCTAAATGCCCCAATCAAAAGACACAGGCTATCAGATTGGATTAAAAAACAAGACCCATCAATATGCTGTCTGCAAGAGACTCATTTTACACCCAAAGACACCCCCAGATTGAAAGTGAGGGGGTGGAAAACCATTTACCATGCTAATGGACACCAAAAGAAAGCTGGGGTGGCAATCCTTATATCAGACTAACTAGATTTTAAAACAAAGACTGTAATAAGAGATGAGGAAGGACACTATATCCTACTTAAAGGGTCTATCCAACAAGAAGATCTAACAATTGTAAATATCTATGCCCCGAACATGGGAGCAGCCAATTATATAAGGCAATTAATAACAAAAGCAAAGGAACACATTGACAACAATACAATAATAGTGGGGGACTTTAACACCCCCCTGACTGAAATGGACAGATCATCTAAGCAAAAGATCAACAAGGAAATAAAGACTTTAAATGACACACTGGACCAAAAGGACTTCACAGACATATTCAGAACATTCCATCCCAAAGCAATGGAATACACATTCTTCTCTAGTGCCCATGGAACATTCTCCAGAATTGACCACATCCTAGGTCACAAATCAGGTCTCAACCGGTACCAAAAGATTGGGATCATTCCCTGCATATTTTCAGACCACAATGCTTTGAAACTAGAACTCAACCACAAGATGAAAGTCGGAAAGAACTCAAATACATGGAGGCTAAAGAGCATCCTACTAAAGAATGAATGGGTCAACCAAGAAATTAAAGAAGAATTAAAAAAATTCATGGAAACCAATGAAAATGAAAACACAACTGTTCAAAATCTTTGGGATACAGCAAAGGCAGTCCTGAGAGGAAAGTATATAGCAATACAAGCCTTTCTCAAGAAACAAGAAAGGTCTCAAATACACAACCTAACCCTACACCTAAAGGAGCTGGAGAAAGAACAGCAAATAAAGCCTAAACCCAGCAGGAGAAGAGAAATCATAAAGATCAGAGCAGAAATCAATGAACTAGAAACCAAAAGAACAGTAGAACAGATCAACGAAACTAGGAGCTGGTTCTTTGAAAGAATTAACAAGATTGATAAACCCCTGTCCAGACTGATCAAAAAGAAAAGAGAAAGGACCCAAATCAACAAAATCATGAATGAAAGAGGAGAGATCACAAGCAACACCAAAGAAATACAAACAATTATAAGAACATATTATGAGCAACTCTATGCCAGCAAATTAGATAACCTGGAAGAAATGGGTGCATTCCTAGAGATGTATCAACTACCAAAATTGAACCAGGAAGAAATAGAAAACCTGAACAGACCTATAACCACTAAGGAAATTGAAACAGTCATCAAAAATCTCCCAAGAAACAAAATCCCAGGGCCAGATGGCTTCCCAGGGGAATTCTATCAGACAATTCAAGAAGAATTAATACCTATTCTCCTGAAACTGTTCCAAAAAATAGAAATGGAAGGGAAACTTCCAAACTCATTTTATGAGGCCAGCATTACCTTGATCCCCAAACCAGACAAAGACCCCATCAAAAAAGAGAATTACAGACCAATATCCTTGATGAACATGGATGCAAAATTTCTCACCAAAATACTAGCCAATAGGATCCAACAGTACATTAAAAGGATTATTCACCACGACCAAGTGGGATTTATTCCTGGGCTGCAAGGCTGGTTCAACATCCGCAAATCAATCAACGCGATACAATACATTAACAAAAGAAAGAACAAGAATCATATGATCCTCTCAATAGATGCGGAAAAAGCATTTGACAAAGTACAACATCCTTTCTTGATCAAAACTCTTCAGAGTATAGGGATAGAGGGTACATACCTCAATATCATAAAAGCCATCTATGAAAAACCTACAGCGAATATCATTCTCAATGGGGAAAGGCTGAGAGCTTTTCCCCTAAGGTCAGGAACGTGGCAGGGATGTCCACTCTCACCACTGCTATTCAACATAGTATTAGAAGTCCTAGCCACAGCAATCAGACAACAAAAGGAAATCAAAGGCATCCAAATCGGCAAAGAGGAAGTCAAACTCTCACTCTTTGCAGATGATATGATAGTGTATGTGGAAAACCCAAAATACTCCACCCCAAAACTGCTAGAACTCATACAGGAATTCAGTAAAGTAGCAGGATATAAAATCAATGCACAGAAATCAGTGGCATTCCTATACACCAACAACAAGACCGAAGAGAGACAAATCAAGGAGTCTATCCCATTTACAATTGCACCCAAAACCATTAGATACCTAGGAATAAATCTAACCAAAGAGGCAAAGGATCTGTACTCAGAAAACTATAAAATACTCATGAAAGAAATTGAAGAAGACACAAAGAAATGGAAAAACGTTCCATGCTCATGGATTGGGAGAATCAACATTGTGAAGATGTCAATGCTACCTAGAGCAATCGACACATTCAATGCAATCCCCATCAAAATACCATCCACTTTTTTCAAAGAAATGGAACAAATAATCCTAAAATTTGTATGGAACCAGAGGAGACCCAGAATAGCCAGAAGAATACTGAAAAAGAAAAGCAAAGCTGGCGGCATCACAATTCCGGACTTCGAGCTCTATTACAAAGCTGTCATCATCAAGACAGTATGGTACTGGCACAAAAACAGACACATAGATCAATGGAACAGAATCGAGAGCCCAGAAATGGACCCTCAACTCTATGGTCAACTTATTTTTGACAAAGCAGGAAAGAATGTCCAGTGGAAAAAGACAGTCTCTTCAACAAATGGTGTTGGGAAAATTGGACAGTCCCATGCAGAAGAATGGAACTGGACCATTTCCTTACACCACACACAAAAATAGACTCCAAATGGTTGAAAGACCTAAACGTGAGACAGGAGTCCATCAAAATCCTAAAGGAGAACACAGGTAGCAACCTCTTCGACCTTAGCCGCAGCAACTTCTTCCTAGAAACATCGCCAAAGGCACGGGAAGCCAGGGCAAAAATGAACTATTGGGATTTCATCAAGATAAAAAGCTTCTGCACAGCAAAAGAAACAGTCCACACAACCAAAAGACAACTGACAGAATGGGAGAAAATATTTGCAAATGACATATCAGATAAAGGGCTAGTATCCAAAATCTATAAAGAACTTATCAAACTCAACACCCAAAGAACAAATAATCCAATCAAGAAATGGGCAGAAGACATGAACAGTCATTTCTCCAAAGAAGACATCCAAATGGCCAACAGGCACATGAAAAAGTGCTCAACATCGCTTGGCATCAGGGAAATCCAAATCAAAACCTCAATGAGATATCACCTCACACCCGTCAGAATGGCTAAAATTAACAAGTCAGGGAACGACAGATGTTGGCGGGGATGTGGAGAAAGGGGAACCCTCCTACACTGTTGGTGGGAATGCAAGCTGGTGCAACCACTCTGGAAAACAGTATGGAGGTTCCTCAAACAGTTGAAAATAGAGCTAACATATGATCCAGCAATTGCACTACTGGGTATTTACCACAAAGATGCAAATGTAGAGACCCGAAGGGTTACGTGTACCCCAATGTTTATAGCAGCAATGTCCACCATTGCCAAACTGTGGAAAGAGCCAAGATGCCCAACGACAGATGAATGGATAAAGAAGTGGTATATATACACAATGGAATATTATGCAGCCATTAAAAGGAATGAGATCTTGCCATTTGCAACGACGTGGATGGAACTGGAGGGTGTTATGCTGAGTGAAATAAGTCAATCAGAGAAAGACATGTATCACATGACCTCACTGATATGAGGAATTCTTAATCTCAGGAAAGAAACTGAGTGTTACTGGAGTGGTTGGGGGTGGGAGGGATGGGGTGGCTGGGTGATAGACATTGGGGAGGGTATGTGCTACGGTGAGCGCTGTGAATTGTGCAAGACTGTTGAATCACAGATCTGTACTTCTGAAACAAATAACGCAACATATTTTAAGAAAAAAGAAAAAGAAGAAGATAACAGGAGAGGAAGAAAAGGGGAGTATGTCAGAGGGGGAGACGAACCATGAGAGATGATGGACTCTGAAAAACAAACTGAGGGTTCTAGAGGGGAGGGGGGTAGGGGGATGGGTTAGCCTGGTGATGGGTATTGAGGAGGGCACGTTCTGCATGGAGCACTGGGTGTTATGAACAAACAATGAATCATGGAACACTGCACCAAAAACTAATGATGTAATATATGGTGATTAACATAACAATAAAAAAATTAAAAAAAAAAGAATCATGTCGTCTGCAAAAAGAGAGAGTTTGACTTCTTTGCCAATTTGAATACATTTTATTTCTTTTTGTTGTCTGATTGTTGTTGCTAGGACTTCTAGTACTATGTTGAACAATAGTGGCGAGAGTGGGCATCCTTGATGTTTTCCTCATCTTAAGGGAAAGGCTCTCAGCTTTTCTCCTTTGAGGATGATATTCACTGTGGGTTTTTCATAGACAGACTTTATGAACTTGAGGAATGTTCCCTCTATCCCTATACTCTGAAGAGTTTATTCAGGACAGGATGTTGTATTTTGTCAAATGCTTTTTCTGCATCAATTGAGAGGACCATGTGGTTCATCTCCCTCCTCTTATTAATGTGCTCTATCACATTGATTGATTTGCGAATGTTGAACCACCCTTGCATCCCGGGGATAAATTCCACTTGGTTGTGGTGGATGATCCTTTTAATGTATTGTTGGATCCTATTAGCTAGGATTTTGTTGAGGATTTTGGAATCCATATTCATCAGGGATATCGGTCTGAAATTCTCCTTTTTGATGGGGTCTCTGCCTGGTTTGGTGATTAAGGTAATGCTGGCCTCATAGAATGAGTTTGGAAGTTTTCCTTCTGTTTCTATTTTTTGAAACAGCTTCAGGATAATACGTATTATTTTTTCTTTGAATGTTTGGTAGAATTCTCCAGGGAATCCATCAGGCCCTGGACTCTTTTTTTGGGGGAGGTTTTTGATCACTGCTTCAATCTCGTTCCTGGTTATTGGCCTATTCAGGTTGTCAATTTCTTCCTGTTTCAGTCTTGGCAGCTTATAGGTTTTCAGGAAGGCCTCCCTTTCATCAAGATTGCTCAGTTTATTGGCGTATAGTTGCTGATAATAATTTCTAATAATTGTTTCTATTTCCTTGGTGCTAGTTGTGATCTCTCCCTTTTCATTCATAATTTTATTTTTGAGTCCTTTCTCTTTTCTTTTGGATAATTCTGGCCAGTGGTTTATCGGTCCTATTGATTCTTTCAAAGAACCAACTTCTAATTTTGTTGATCTGATCTACTGTGTTTCTGGTTTCTAATTCATTGATCTCTGCTCTAATTTTAATTATTTCTCTTCTAATGCATGGCTTAGGCATCGTTTGTTGCTTTTTCTTTAATTCTTTAAGGTGTAGAGTTAGTTGGTGAATTCGGGATTTTTCTATTTTTTTGAGTGAGGCTTGGATGGCTAGGTATTTCCCCCCTTAGGACAGCCTTTGCAGTATCCCATAGGTTTTAGACTGATGTGTTTTCATTCTCATTTATTTCCATGAATTGTTTAAGTTCTTCTTTGATTTCCTGGTTGACCCAAACATTCTTGAGCAGAGTGGTCTTTAGCTTCCAAGTGTTTGAATTTCTGCCAATTTTTTTCTTGTGATTGAGTTCCGGTTTTAAAGCATTGTGGTCTGAGAACATGCAGGGAATAATCTCAAACTTCTGGTATCAGTTTAGACCTGATTTGTGACCCAGTATGTGGTCTATTCTGCAGAAAGTTCCATGAGCGCTTGAGAAGAATGAGTATTCTGTTGTTTTAGGGTGGAATGTTCTGTGAATATCTTTGAGGTCCGTCTGGTCCAGTGTATGGTTGAAAGCTCTTGTTTCCTTGTTGATTTTCTGCTTAGATGATCTGTCGATTGCTGAGAGTGGAGTATTGAGGTCTCCTACAATTAACGTATTGTTATGAATATGACTATTTTGGTGAACAGTTGGCTTATGTAGATGGCTGCTCCCATGTTGGGGGCATAGATATTTACAATTGTTAAATCTTGTTGGATAGATCCTTTAAGAATGATATAGTGTTCTTCTGTGTCTCTAATTACAGACTTTAGTTTAAAATCTAATTTGTCTGATATAAGAATTGCTACCCCAGCTTTCTTTTGAGGTCCGCTGGCATGGAAGATGGATCTCCATCCCTTCACTTTCAGTCTGGATGTATCTTTAGGTTCAAAATGAGTCTCTTGTAGGCAGCATATGGATGGGTCCTGCCTTTTTATCCACTCTGCAACCCTGTGCCATTTTATGGGAGCATTTGGGCCATTCATGTTGAGAGTGATTCTTGAAAGTTATGAATTAATTGTCATCATGTTGCCTGTGAAGACGTTGTTTTTATAGATTGTCCCTGTAAATTTCTGTTGTATATCACTCTTGGGGCCTTTCTCCTTTTATCGAACCCCCCTTAATATTTCTTGCAGGGTCGGCTTAGTGGTCACATATTCTTTCAGTTTCTGCCAGTCGTGGAAGCTCTGTATCTCTCCATCCATTCAAAATGACAGCCTTGCCGGATAAATTATTCTTGGCTGCATGTTCTTCTCACTTAGTACCCTGAATATGTCTTGCCAGGCCTTTCTGGCTTGCCAGGTCTCTGTGGATAGGTCTGACGTTATTCTGATGTTCCTCCCTCTGTACGTAAGGAATCTCTTCCCCCTAACTGCCCTTAAAATGGTTTCCTTGTTTCTAAGATTTACAAGTTTTACTATTACATGCTGGGGTGTTGGCCTGTTTTCCTTGACCTTGGGAGGGGTCCTCTCTGCCTCTAGGATGTGACTGTTTGTTTCCCCAGATTAGGGAAGTTCTCAGCTACGATTTCCTCAAATACATCTTCTAGTCCTCTCTCTCTCTCCACTCCCTCCGGGATACCAATTATTCTGACATTGGAACGCTTCATGGTGTCACTTATTTCTCTGATTCTATTTTCATGGATTCTGAGTTGTTTTTCCTGGGCCTCCTCTTTTCCCTTTTTGTCTATTATATTGTCTTCCAGGTTGCTTATTCGTTTTTCTGCCTCATTTACCCTAGCTGTAAGATTATCTAGATTGGATTGGACCTCATTGATAGCATTTTTAAGTTCTGCCAATTCAGCTTTCATTTCTGCCCTAAGAGACTCTATGTTGCCCTTAATTGATTTCTCCATTCTAGCCATTGTCTTCACAATTGTTAGCCTGAATTCCATCTCCGACGTCTTGGTTATATCTGTATCCATTTGTAAATCTGCAGCATAAGTCATAATCTCTGACTCTTTTCTATTTTTGGGGCTCCTCCTCCTAGTCATTCTGCTGATGGGTGTTTGAAGGAATGTATAGAGTCTAAATTATTGACCAAAACCCAAGCAAGATTCACCTGTTTTCTAGGGACCCTAGGGTTGCTGTCCTCTTATTTTCCCAGCCTGTCTTCTGGGGGAGGGGCCTACCGCACTGTTACTCAGGCAACCCTGTTTGGGTGGAGTTTCCCTGCCCCCCTGTGGTGGGGGATGGGCTCAGCGGGAATCAGTTTTTGTGGCTTTTGTTCTCTGGCGGCTTTCCCTGGTGGCTTTCCGCGTCTCTTCAGTGAGTCAGAGCAGAAGAGACCGTTTCCAACCCTCTGCCTCAGAGCAGAGAGACTGCAGTCTGTTCTTCAGTGAGCTCTCCAGGCCACACTCTCCATTTCTGTCTGTGCTGCTATAAAGTGCAGTGTCCTGGGTTGTGCGCCCCTCTGCAGTGCTCCCAGTCCTGCCTCCAGATCAGAGCACATCTCTGCCCTTTGTGCTTCTAAAACCGCCAGCCGCTCCCCGTTTACATGCGTGCAGGCGCAACCCCACCGCTCCGGGTTTCCGCCCTGGGGGCTGCCCTAAAGTCCTTTCCCCACCTCTACCGTTCTGTGAGTCTGTGCCCTGTCCCCAGCACTAGAGGCTGTTGCTCACCGGCGGTGTAGGATCCCCACGGCCATGCACAATCCCGCTGCCATTTATCCTCTGATATCTCCCCGTGGAATCATGGCTCCCCACTTCTTACCTCAAAACCAACTGCCTGAGATATTCTGTTTGTAGTGTAGAAATCCAGATCTTCTTACATCTCAGGCTGGTTTTGTGGGTGCTCAGAGTGGTCTGGTAGATATCCAGCTCAATTCTGGGGACCAGTTGAAATAGGGTCCCCTACTCCTCCACCATCTTTCCTTCATCCAATTCTCTCCACTTTTAATCTTAAAATTTTACAATTATACAATTAGGAAAATTAGTATTTAAAAATTAAAGAGCCATGTTCATATTAAAATTCTTTTTTATATGGCTCAGTTGGTTAAGCATTGGCTTTTCAGCTCAGGTCATGTTCTTGGGGTCCCTGGATCGAGCCCCATGTCAGTCTCCACACTCAGCGGGGAGTCTGCTTACCCCTCTCTCTCTGCCCCTCCTCCCGCTCTCTCTCTCTCCAAATAAATGAATTTAAAAATCTTTAAAAATCTCTACTGGGGGGCGCATGGGTGGCTCAGTCATTAAGCGATTGCCTTCAGCTCAGGTCATGATCCCAGGGTCCTGGAATTGAGCCCTGCATCGGGCTCCCTGCTCAGCAGCAAACCTGCTTCTTCCTCTCCCACTTCCCCTGCTTGTGTTCCCTCTCTCACTGTCTCTCTCTCCCTGTCAAATAAATAAGTAAATTCTTTAAAAAAGATAAATAAAAATCTCTATCTGGGATGCCTGGGTGGCTCAGTCAGTTGAGCGGCTCCCTTTGGCTCAGGTCATGATCCCTGGGTCCTGGGATGGAACCCTTTGTTGTCGAACTCCCTGCTTCTCCCTCTGCCTGCTGTTCTCCCTGCTTGTATTCTCTCTCTCTCTGACAAATAAATAAATACAATCTTTTAAAACGTAAAAAATAAAAAACTCTATCTATATATCAGTTTTATTATATAAATTTAAGCACTTCTGAAAGAAAGAAAATAAATGTGCTAAAATAAAACAACGTGAATATGGAAAAAATAAACCTAATGGAATTGGAGAACTGCCAAGGCAGCCATGACTTGAATGGATTCGATACTGGAGAGACAGAAAAGTAAGCCTGACACACAGAGAAGTAAATCTAACATTTGTATCCCCTTTTCCCCCTTCATGGTCTTTACTCATTTATTCCTAGCACAAAGCTTAGAGGTTGAAAAGCTCAGCAGAGAGCATAACTACAAGTTTGAAAAGATAAACAGAGCTAAAACAGTCTCACAGAGCAGGAAATTGAAATATTTTACCACAATAACCTATTAAATTTGAGAGGCCTTGATGAATATCTCAGACTTTATGATGTGACACTTGAAGGACTGGTCCCTAGGAGTAAATTCAACTGAAAATAGACCAGCTTTCATAAATACTAAAACACAACTTTAAATCAGCTCAATCCCAGACTAGATTAAATTGTCCACCCTTTAATTTACCTGCCTAATAGACACAAAATTAATATCATTCATAGCCTCTATAATTTTTTAATGTCCAGTATTGTATAAAAATTGCCAACACACAGGAGACATGATTAAGAAGGAAAAATGCAATAAAAAGCATACCTACAATTGATTCATATTTTTCAATTATTACAGTTGTACTTTAAAATAATTTTTCATTAAACAAAATGGATAAAAACATAAAATTTTAGTGGAGAAATGAAATCTACAGAAACGAATTAAAATAGATATTTTAGAACTAAAGTTACAGTAATACAACTCAATAGATGGATTTAACAGCAGACTAGGCATGGCTAATGAGAGCATTAGTGAAATTTAAGGTAGGTCAGCACATAATATTCAAAATAAAAGTATGGATAAAGGAAATAAGCAAATAGCATAACGAGAATAAGAGTTGTATAAGAAACTGTAGAAAGGACTAACATGAGTGTAAATGGATTTCCTGAAAAAGAGGGGAGTAAAAAGGGAGCAGAAGCATTATGTGAAAAGTAATGGCTGAGAATCTTAGGATACTACCGTAAGACATAAAGCTGTAGTTTTCAGAAATGAATATTACACTGTATGTTAAATAACTGGAATCTAAATGAAACTTGAAAAGGAAAAAAAAAATTCTTCCAGGAAAATTACTGCAATTTTAGAATTCTATTCCTAGCAGAACTCTTTTTCAACTGTGAAGGGTGAATAAATAAATTTTGTTTTTTTTTCCTTCCAAGATTTTATTTAAACTCGTTAGTTAGCACATAATGTAGTATTGGTTTCAGGAGTAGAATTTAGTGATTCGTCACTTACATATAACACCCAGTGCTCATCACAAGTGACCTCCTTAATGCCCATCACCCATAGCCAATCCCCACATCCACCTCCCCTTCAGCAACCCTCAGTTTGTTCTCTATAGTTAAGAGTCTCTTATGGTTTGCCTCCTTCTCTGTTTTTATCTTATTTTGTGTTTCTTGGCCTTCCCTTATGTTCATCAGTTATTGTTTCTTAAATTCTACATATGAGTGAAATCAAACTGTATTTGTTTTACTCTAACTTATTTTGCTTAGCACAGTACCCTCTAGCTCCATCCACATCATTGCAAATGGCAAGATTTCATTCTTTTTGATGGCTGAGAAATATTCCATTTTGTATATATACCACATCTTATTTATCCATTCATCAGTTGATAGACATTTGGGCTATTTCCATAATTTGGTTATTGATACTACTGCTATAAGCTTTGGGGTGCTGGTGCCCCTTCAAATCACTATTTTTGTATTCTTTGGATAAATGCATGATAGTGCAATTCCTGCATTGTAGGGTAGTTCTCTTATTAACTTTTTGAGGAACCTTCACAATGTTTTCCAGATTGGCTGAACCACTTTGCATTCCCACAAACAGTATAAGAGTGTTACCCTTTCTCTGCAACCTTCCCAAACTCTCTGTTTCCTGACTGGTTAATTTTAGCCATTCTGACTGGTGTAAGGTGGTAACATTGTGGTTTTGATTTGTATTTCCCTTATGGTGAGTGATGTTGAACATTTTTTCATGTGTTTGTTAGCCACTTGTATATATTCTTTGGAGAAATGTCTCTTATGTCTACTGCCCAATTCTTAACTGGATTACTTATTTTGAGCTGTTAAGTTTGATAAGTTCTTTATAGATTTTGATTAGTAGCCCTTTATCCAAAACCACTTGCAAATATCTTCTCCCATTCTGAAGGCTGCCTTTTAGTTTCCTTGATTGTTTTCTTCACCATGGAAAAGCTTTTTATCATGATGAAGTCCCAATGGTTCATTCTTGCTTCTGTCTCCCTTGCCTCCTGAGATGAGCCTAGTAAGAAGTTGCTATGCCCAAGGTTAAAAAGGTTGCTATCTGTGTTCTCTAGCATTTTGATGTTTTCCTGTCTCACATTGAGGTCTTCCATCCATTTTCAGTTTATTTTTGGGTATGGTCTAAGAAAGCCATCTAGTTTCATTCTTCTGCATGTTGCTGTCCAGTTTTCCCAATACCATTTGTTGAAGGGACTTTTTTTTTTTTCCATTGGATATCCTTTCCTGCTTTGTCAAAGATCAGTTGAACATAGAGCTGGGTTGTCTATTCTGTTCCATTGCTCTACGTGTCTGTATTTGTGCCAGTACCATACTGTCTTGATGATTACAGCTTTGTAACACAGCTTGAAATACAGAATTGTGATGCCTCCAGCTTTGGTTTTCTTTTTCAGAATTGCTTTAGCTATTGAGTCTTTTCTGGTTCCATAGAAATTTTAGAATTGTTTGTTCTAGCTCTGTGAAAAATGCTATTGGTATTTTGATAGGAATTGCATTGAATGTGTAGATTGCTTTGGGTAGTATTGACATTTTAACTGTGTTTGTTCTTCCAATCCATGAGCGTGGAATGTTTTTCTATTCCTTTGCATCTTTTTCAATTTCTTTCATAAGTGTTCTATAGTTTTCAGAGTACAGATATTTTATCTCTTTGGTTAGGTTTATTCTTAGGTATCTTATAGTTTTTGGTGCAATTGTAAATGAGATGGATTCCTTGATATCTCTTTCTGCTGCTTCATTATTGGTATATAGAAATGCAACAGATTTCTATACATTTATTTTAATTCCTGTGACTTACCTGAATTCATAAATCAGTTTTAGCAAAGTTGGATGGAGTCTTTCAGGTTTTCTACATAGAGTATCATGTTGTCTGTGAAGAGTGAAAATTTGACTTCTTTGCTGATTTGGATGCCTTCTATTTCTTTTTGTTGTCTGATTGCTGACAACAGTAGTGACAGTGGACATCCCTGTCATGTTCCTGACCTTAGAGGAAAGTCTCTCAGTTTTTCCCCATTGAGGGTGATATTAACTGTGCATCTTTCATATATGGCCTTTATGATTTTGAGGTATGTTCCTTCTATCCCTACTTTCCTGAGGGTTTTCATAAAGAAAGGAAGCTGTATTTTGTCAAATGATTTTTCTGCATCTATTGAAAGGATCATATGCTTTCTTTAATTAATATGGTGTATCACACTGATTGATTTGCAGATATTGCATCACCCCTGCAGCCCAGGAATAAATCCCACTTGACTGTGGTGAATAATCCTTTTTAATGTACTGTTGGATTCAATTTGCTAATATTTTGTTGAGAATTTTTGCATCCATATTTATCAAGGATATTGGTCTATAATTCTTTTTAGTGGGTTCTCTGTCGGGTTTTGGAATTAAGGAAATGCTGGCCTCATGGAATGAGTTTGGACGTTTCCCTCCCATTTCTATTTTTTGCAACATTTTCAGAAGAATAGGCATTAAATTTTCCTTAAATGTCTGGTAGAATTCCTCTGGGAAGCCATCTGGCACTGGACTTTTGTTTGTTGGGAGGTTTTTGATTAGTGATTCAATTTCTTTGCTGGTTGTCAGTCTGTTCAAGTTTTCTATTTCTTTCTGTATTAGTTTTGGTTGTTTGTATGTTTCTATTAATTTGTCCATTTCTTCCAGATTGTCCAATTTTTGGCATATAATATTTTATAATATTCTCTTAGAATTATTTCTCTTTCTGTGGTGTTTGTTGAGATTTCTCCTCTCTCATTAGTAATTTTATTTATTCACGTCCTTTCTCTTTTCTTTTTGATAAGTCTGGCTAGGGGTTTATCAATTTTGTTAATTCTTTCAAAGAAACAGCTCCTAGTTTCATTGATCTGTTCTACTGTTTTGGTTTCTATATCATTTATTTTTGTTGTAATCTTAATTATTTCCTTTCTTCTGCTAGTTTTAGGCCTTATTTGCTGTTCTTTTTTTGGGCTTTTTTAGGTGTGAGGTTAAGTTGTGTATTTGAGACTTTTCTTGCTTCTTGAATAAAGACAGTATTGCTATATACTTCTTTTTTAAGACTGGGTTTGCTGCATCCCAAAGATTTTAGACTGTCATATTTTCATTTTCACTAGCTTCCATGTATTTTTTTATTTCTTCTTTAATTTCCTGGTTAACCCATTCATTCTTTAGTAGGATGTGCTTTAATCTCCATGTATTTGTAGTCTTTACAATTTTTTTTATTGTGGTTGACTTCAAGTTTCATAGCATTGTGGTCTGAAAATATGCATGGTATGATCTAAATTTTTTGTACTGGTTGAAGCCTGATTTGTGACCCAGTATGTGATCTCTTCTGGAGAATGTCCTATTTGCCCTTGAAAAGAATGTGTATTCTGATGCTTTAGGATGAGATGTTCTGAATATATCTGTTAAGTCCATGTGGCCCAGTGTGTCATTCAAAGCCGTTGTTTCCTTGTCGATTTTCTGCTTAGATGATCTGTCCATTGTTATAAGTACAATGTTAAAGTCCCCTACTGTTATTGTATTATTATCAATGAATTTCTCTAAGTTTGTCATTAGTTGATTTATATATTTGTCTGTGTTGTAGTTGGGCGCATAAATATTTACAATGGTTAGATCTTGTTGGATGATATATTTTATGATATAGTGTCCTTCTTCATCTGTTATTACAATCTTTGGTTTAAAATCTAGTTTGTCTGATAGAAGTATGGCTATTCCAACTTTCTTTTGATGTCCATTAACATGATATTGTTCTCCACCCCCTCACTTTCAATCTGGAAGTGTCTTTGAGTCTACAATGAGTCTCTCATAAGCAGCATATCGATGGTTTTTTATTTTAATCCGTTCTGATACCCTATGTCTTTTGATTGGAGCACTTAGTCCATTTACATGCATAGTAATTATTGATAGATATGAATTTAATGCCATTGTGTTACCTGTAAAGTCACAATTCCTATAGATTACCTCTGTTCCTTTCTAATCTTTGTTGCTTTTGGTTTCTGCTTCCTGCTCAAAGGGTCACCTTTAGTATTTCTTGCAGAGCTGGTTTAGTGTTCACAAACTCTTTTAGTTTTTGCTTATCTTGGACATTCTTTATCTCTCCTTCTATTCTGAATGACAGCCTTGCTGGATAAAGTATTCTTGGCTGCATATTTTTCTCAGTTAACACATTTAATATATCATGCCACTCTCTTCTGGCCCACCCAGTTTCTGTAGACAGATCTGCTGCTAATCTTATGTGTCTACCCTTCTAGGTTAAGGATCTTTCTTCCTTAGCTGCTTTCAGAATTCTCTATTATCTTTGTATTTTGCAAATTTCACTATGATATGTAATGGTTTTAATCTATTTTTGTTGATTTTGAGGGGAGTTCTCTGTGCCTCTTGAACTTGAATGCCTGATTACTTCCCCAGATTAGGGCAGTTCTCAGCTATAATTTGTTCAAATAAACTTTCTGCCTATTTTTCCTGCTCTTCTTCTTCTGGGAGTGCTATGATATGGATATTATTGCACTTTGTGGAATCTCTGAGTTCCCTAAGTCTATATTCATGATCTATTTTCTTTCCCTCGTCTTTTCAGCTGTGTTATTCCCCATAATTTCATCTTCTATATCACCTATTCATTCCTCTGCTTCTTCAATCCTTGTTGTAGTACATCCAGTTGGTTTCCAAATCAGTTACAGCAGTTTTTGGACTAAATTCTAAATTCTTGTTCAGATATATTGCTTATGTCCTGTTTTGAGTAAACCCCTGACTGTGATTTCTTCTTGATCTTTCTTTTGAGAAGAATTCCTCCATCATCTTGTCTAGGTTTCTGTCTTTTACATGTTATGAAAGCTTATTATGTTCCTGCTCCTGAGAGTAATGCTATATTATAAGGGGTCATACACTGTCTAGGGTCTGGTACTTCAGGAAGTGCTTCTCTTGTGTGCTGTGTGGACTCTTCTGTTGGGTTTTGGCTCCTTTTCCACACAGGTCAGTCTTATTCAGAGTTCCTCCTTGCTTGCAGCAGGGAGTGTTTGGACTTTTAACTACGTGTGCTTTGATTTGTTTGTTAAAATAAACCTGCCATGTTCTCTACTGCTAATTGTGCAAATTATTCTCTTAATCCTAAAATCAATTTCTTAGTTGTTCAAAATGGTTTGATGTTGATCAAGCTGTGTTCGAGGGATGAGGCAAGGCCAAAGTCCCTCTACTACTCTGCCATCTTAAGTCCTCCTCCAAATAAATTTTCTGTTTTAAAAAAATGAGGAAATGATTATCAGCAGATACTCCCTAAAAATATACTGAAGTAAGTCCTCTAGGCAACAAGAAAGTTATTCCAGAGGGCAAAACTTATCACTGTATCAAAAGCAACATAAATGGTGAACATTAGCAATAATCTAGATTAATGTTTTCTGTAAACAATAATAAATAATAATGCCTTCAATGGTTTAAAATTCTGTACAAATAAAATGCTTGTAAACAAATTACAAAAGCCAGCAGTGAATAAATGTAGTTTAAGTGTTCTGAAGTCCTTATATTGTCCAAATAGTGGAAAAGGGCTAATTTTTATTAGGCTCTAAAAAGTCAAAGAATCATTGTATTATCTAGGATAATGACAAAGAATTGTTAAAAAAAAAGTGTAACAAAGAAATGGAATTACAAATGTTATTTATGCATGAAGTGTAAAGAAAAAAAGAAAAAGGGACAAATAATAGGATGTATATATAGGAGACAAATATTTATATGGCATATTTAAATGCAAATATAACAGTAATTTCATTAATAATAAATAAATGAAACATTAGACTTAAAAGATGAAAATTGTCACACTGCATTAATAATTATAAATTAAAAATTAAATAAACACTGCTTACAAGGAACACACTTTTAATATAAAGATATAGACTGTTTTACATCCTCACCAACACCTGTTGTTTCTTGTGTTGTTGGCTTTAGCCATTCGACAAGTATGAGGTGATATCTCATTGTAGTTTTGATTTATATTTCCATGATAATCAATGATGTTGAGCATCTTTTCATGTGTCTCTTGGCCATCTGTATGTCTGCTTTGGAAAAATATCTATTCATGTCTTCTGCCCATTTTTAAGTGGTGTATAGGTTTTTTGGGTGTTGAGTTTTATAAGCACTTTGTATGCAAACTGGTGAAGCCACTCTGGGAAACAGTAGGGAGTTTCCTCAAAAAGTTAAAAATAGAATCACTCTATGATCCAGCAATTGCACTACTAGATATTTAACCCAAAGAATACAAAAAATACTAATTCATGTGGATACATTCACCCTGATGTTTATAGCAGAATTATCTATCATGGCCAAATTATGGAAATATCCAATGTCCATCAACTGATGAATGGATAAAGAATAGGTGTCTACCTATTATATTATATAGATAAAATGCCATATTATTCAGCCATAAAAAAAGAAGAAAATCTTGCCGTTCGCAACATGGATGGAGCTAAGGAGTATTATGCTAAAGTGAAATAAGTCAGAGAAAGACAAATACCATATGTTTTCACTCATATGTAGAATTTAAGAATAAAAAAACAAATGAACAAAGGGGGAAAAAGAGAGAGGTAAACCAAAAAACAGACTTTTAACTATAGAGAACAAACTAATGGTTACCAGAGGGTAGGTGGGTAGGGGAATGGGTTAAATAGGTGATGGGGATTAAGGAGTGCACTTATGATGAGCAGCCGGTGTTGTATGGAAGTGTTGAATCACTATATTGTACACTTGAAACTAATACTACACACTGTATGTTACTAACTGGAATTTAGATAAAAACTTTACAAAGAGTTTTTTCTCAGAATAATAGAATTTTGTTTCATATAAGTAATGTCATTCATGACATAACATTCATGAAATAATGTGTATAGCACATATGCTGCATTTAATACATCTGTAAAGCACAGAACTAAAAAATTTAAGAATAATAACTGAATAAGCACAGTGTTATTTGATTAAAATAATATATCCACATAGTGGTACATGGAAAAGACTATATGAAGGCACATGTATAGAAGATGATGCTAAGAATACTAGCTGTATTTGTGAATAAATATAGTGTTAATAGTGTTAGAATGTGTTTACTACTGTGGTACATGGAATGTACTATATTTAGTCACATAAATAGATGATTTACTATGTGCAATATAATTTTGTTGCATCAAGCAAGAATGCTATTTAGTGAAAAAATGTATTCAATACAAGGGCTGCATTTAATACACTCTGTAAAGGCTCAATTACAAAGTTGTTTATAATAAATCTAGTTTTATTTGTGAACAAATACAGTGTTATTAAAGTAAAAAAAATACAAAGATACAGAAATGTTGAAATAAAGTGTAAGATTAATAGCATGACAAAAAAGGAACAAATCCACAATCATATTGGGAAATGTTGAAATACCTCTGTAATTTATAGGATATGTTACAAAAATATCAGTAAGAAGATTGAAAATTTGAACTGAGGACTATTAAATAGGTATAGAACACTGCCTCACAAAACTGAAGAATGATCATTATTTTCAAGTGTATGTGAAAAATTTACCAAAAATTAGCACTATGCTGAACCATAAAGTAAGTCTCAGCAAATTTCAGAGAGTTGAAATAAAATAAACTATATTTTCTGACCATAATAGAATTTACTTTGAAATCAATAACAAAAAGATAAGTAGAAAATCTCAAACTGCTTGAAAATTAAGAAGGACACTTTGAAATAATCCATAAGTCAAGGTAGAAATTATTATGGAAATTAGAAAAATATATTGAACTGAGTGATAATAAAAATATGACATGCCAAAAGTTATGCAAAACACATAATGACATAATTGGAGGGCAGTACATGCATAAGAAAGCATAGCATTCAATACATTAAATATAACAAAGCAATGCATGTATAGATAAGAAAGAAGACTGAAAATCAATGATCTGTGAATCCATTTCAAGAAAGTAGAAAGCTAGAAAGAAATCAAACCCCCTGAAATAAGAGAAATGAAATAATAAAGATAAAAGCAAAAATTACTTCAATTAAAACAAACTTGTTTTCAAACAATGGAAAAATTTATCAAAGCTGAAGTTGGTGTCTTAAAACATCTAGTAAAACTGATAATCTTCTGACAGGAAATAATCAGTGTAATTCACCCACTTTGTTATCATACAAAAGAGAAAAATCACTTGACCATGTCAATTAATACAGGAAAAGCATTTGACAAAATTCGATACTCATTCATGACCAAAATTCTTGGAAAACTAGGAGAAAAGAGGAACTTCCTCAACTTGATAAAGAATATCAACATAAAACCTACAGTTAGTATCAAATTCAATGGCAAAAGAAAATGCAAGAATGTGCACTCATTACTCTTAACATAGAACCAGAATTCCTACCCAGCTCTATAAAGCAATAAAATAAAAAAGACATACAAAGCTTAAGAAAGAAATGAAACTGTTCCAATTTGTAGTTGATATGAAGGTCTCCACAGGAAATCTCAAGAATCTACCAAAACCCCCAAAACCTCCAGAACCAAAATGTGCAAAGTTCTGATCTTGCAAGATACAAGATCAACATAAAATTTATTATACTTCTATATTTGCAATAACGACATGGAAACTGAAATTTAAAATATAATACCATATGGAATTCAAGAAACAAAACAAAGAAAAAAAGAGACAAAAAACCCACAATTTTTTGTAAAGAGAACAATTGGTGGTTTCCAGAAGGGAGGTGGGATGGATGGGTGAAATAGATAAAGGGGATTAAGAGGCACTTGTCTTGATGAGCACTGAGAAATGTATAGAATTGATGAGTCATTATATTGTGCACCTGAAACTGTTGTATGTTAATTATACTTAAATAAAAAAGTACAATACCATTTATAGTCACTCAAAAATTCACTGCTTAGGTATAAAAGTAAAAACTATTCAGTGGTGGAAGGATAGTATTTCAACAAATGATGCTGAAATAATTGGATAACCAGAGGCCAAAAAAATGTATCTCAGTGTAAACCTTACACCATATACAAAAAAAACTTCATCAAATAAATCAAACATATTCTATTTTTATATTTATTTTATTTTAATTCCAGTGTAGTTAACATAGTTTCAGGTGTACAATAGAGTGATTCAACAATTCCATATATCACTCAGTGCTCATCCAGATAAGTGTACTTTTTTTAAAATAATTTTTTATTGTTATGTTAATCACCATACACTACATCATTAGTTTTTGATGTAGTGTTCCATGATTCATTGTTTGTGCATAACACCCAGTGCTCCACGCAGAATGTGCCCTCTTTAATACCCATCACCAGGATAACCCATCACCCCACCCCCCTCCCCTCTAGAACCCTCAGTTTGTTTTTCAGAGTCCATCGTCTCTCATGGTTCGTCTCCCCCTCCGACTTACTCCCCTTCATTCTTCCTATTTGCAACGACGTGGATGGAACTGGAGGGTGTTATGCTGAGTGAAATAAGTCAATCAGAGAAAGACATGTATCATATGACCTCACTGATATGAGGAATTCTTAATCTCAGATAAGTGTACCTTTAATCACTTTCACCTATTTAACTCATCTTCCCACTGACCCCCCCTCTGGTAACAATCTGTTTGTTCTCTATAGTTAAGAGTCTTTTTTAGTTTCCATCTTTTTCTTTTTTTTCTTTTTAAGATTTTATTTATTTATTTGACAGAGAGAGAGAGCGCCCAGGCAGGGGGGGCAGCAGAGGGAGAGGGAGAAGCAGGCCCCCCACTGAGCAGGGAGCCCGACTACTCGGGACTAGATCCCAGGACCCTGGGACCATGACCCGAGCCAAAGGCAGATGCTCAACTGACTGAGCAACCCGGGCACCCCAGTTTCCCTTTTTTTTTCTTTTGATCATCTGTTTTGTTTCTTAAATTCCGAATATAAGTAAAACCAAATGGTATTTGTCTTTCATTCTCTATCTTATTTCGCTTAACATTATACTCTCAAATCCATCTATGTTGTTGCAAATGGTAAGATTTCATTCTTTTTTATGGCTGAATAATATCCCATTGTATTTTTATATGCTACTTCTTTATCCATTCATCTCTTGATGGATACTTGGACTACTTCCATAATTCAGCTATTGTAGATAATACTGGTATGAACATTGGGGTGCATGTATCCCATTGAATGAGTATTTTTGCATTCCTTGGGTAAATACCTAGTAGTTCAATTGCTGATAGTAGCTCAATTTTTAACTTTTTGAGGAACTTCCATACTGTTTTCCAGAGTGGCTGCACCAGTCTGCATTCCCACCAACAGTGTAAGAGGGTTCCCCTTTCTCCACATCTTCACCTATACCTGTTATTGATTTTAGCCATCCTGTCAGGTGTGAGGTGATATCTCATTGTAGTTTTAATTTGTGTTTCCTTGATAATGAGTGATGTTGAGCATCTTTTCATGTGTCTGTTGACCATCTGGATGTCTTCTTTGGAAAAAAAAGTCTATGTCTTCTGCCCATTTTTAAATTGGATTATTCATTTTTTGGGTGTTGAGTTTTATAAGTTCTTTGCATATTTTGGATACTAACCCTTTATCAGATACGTTATTTGCAAACATCTTCTCCCATTCTGTAGGTTGCCTTTCAGTTTTGTTGATTGTTTCCTTTGCTCTGCAGAAACTTTGTATCTTGATGAAGTCCCAATAGTTTTATTTTTGCTTTTGTTTTCCTTGCCTCAGGAAACATATCTAGAAAGCTATTGTTATAACCAATGTTAGAGAAATTCTACCTGTGGTTTCTTCTAGGATTTTTATGGTTTCAGTTCTCAAGTTTAGTTCTTTAATCCATTTTGAGTTTATTTTTGTGTATGGTGTTAGAAAGTAGTTCAGTTTCATTCTCAAATAAATCACAATTTAAATGTTATTAAGTCTGTAATATTTGTGGAAAAAGAAAACTTAGGAGCAAATAATTGTTACATAGGACTTGGTGAACTTTTCTTAAGCATGATACCAATAGCATGACCCATAAAATTAAAATTTGAAAAATTATTATTAATTCCTTCATTGAAATTAAAATGTTTATAATCTGCCAAAAACCCTGTTAAGATTATGAAAATACAAGCTACAGACATGGGAGAAAATCTGAGAAACTAATCATGTGTAGACTATATAAAAACTCACAAAACTCAACAGTAAAAAATAAACAATCCAATTAGAGAGGTACATGAACAGACATTTCACTGTAAAGGATATGCAGTTTGAAAATAATCATATTAAAAGACATTTATCACATCCAGTCATTAGTAAAAATGTAAATTTAATCCACAAAGCTTTTGCACAGTGAAGGAAACCATCAAGAATACAAAAAAGCAACTTACTGAATGGGAAAAGATATTTGCAAATGATATATCTGATAAAAGGTTAATATTCAAAATATATAAAGAACTTATGCAACTCAACATGAAAAAAATAATCCACTGTAAAAATGGGCAGAGGACATGAATAGACATTTTTCCAAAGAATATAAATGGCCCACAGACACATGAAAAGATGCTTGACATTACTAATCATCAGTGAAATGCAAATGAAAAGTCCAATAAGATATCATTTTATGCCTGTAAGAAGGGCTAAAATAAAAAAGAAACATAAGAAATAACTGTTGGAGAGGATGTAGAAAAAAAGGAACCCTCATGCACTGTTGGTGGGAATGTAAATTGGTACAGCCACTCTGGGAAAAAATATGAACGTTGGTCAGAAAATTAAAAATAGAATTACCATATAATCCAGTAATTGCACTGCTGGCTATTTACCCAAAGAAAATGAAAACACTATTTCCAAAACATATATTAACCTCTATGTCTATTGCAGCATTATTTACAATTGCCATGATATAGAAGCAACTCAGGTGTCCAAGAATGGAAGAATAAAACAAATGTGGTAGCCATAAGGTAAATATATATTACTTAACCATATAATAAATATTACTTAGCCATAAAAAATAATGAAATCATGTCATTTGTAACAATATGGATGGATCTAGAGGATATAATTGCTATGTGAAATAAATCAGTCAGAGAAAGGCAAATACCATATGATTTCATTCATATGTGGAATGTAATAAATAAATGAACAAAGAAAAAAGAGACAGCTAAAAAAACAGACTCTTAAATACAGAGAACAAACTGGTAGTTTCCAGAAGGGAGGGGGTGAGAGGATGGGCGAAATAGATAAAGGGAATTAAGAATACACTTACTGTGATGAGTGCTGAGAAATGTATGGATTTTTTCAATCATTATATTGTAAACCTGAAACTAATATAATGTATGTTAATTATATTTTAATTTAAAATTTAAAAAGAAACAAGGAGATATCATTACACATCTATTAGAAGAGTTAAAGTAAAAACTAGTGAATACATCAAATGTTGGTGATGATTCATAGAATTGCTTTCTCATACATTAGTTTTGGGAATGTAAAATGATATAGCCATTCTGAGAAACAGTTTGGAAGTTCTTAGAAGAATAAACATATGCTTACCATACAATCTAGCTATTGTATTTCTGGACGTTTATCCCAGAGAAATAAATCTTTATACACACATAAAAACTGGTACATGAATATTTAAAGCAGCTTTGTTCATAGTAGCCTTAAAACTTAAAGCCCAAATATCCTTTCATAAGTGAAAGAAATTGTGATACATTCATGCCATAAAATCTACTCAACAATGAAAAGAAATAACTATTGACACACCAAACAACTTGGATGAATCTTCAGGGAATTACTCTCAGTGAAATAACCACTTCCAAATGTCACATTCTGTATGCTTTCCATTATATAACATTCTTGAAATGATACAAGTATAGAAATGGCAAAAAAGGTAGAGGTTTTTGAAAATTGATCTCATAAAATGAGTTGATATGTGCTCCCTCCTTTTCTATTTTCTGGAAAGACTGTGTAGAATTGATGTCAATTTTTTTTCAGATGTTTCTTATAATTATCCAAGTGAAACCATCTGGGCCTGGAGATTATTTTTCAGGAATTTTAAAACTATTAAGTCAATTTATTTAATAGTTATAGAGCTTTTAAAACTATTTAATATTGTTTGAGTCAGTGTGGTTTGTTGTTTGCAATGAATTGGTCCTTTTTACCTAACTTACAAATTTATGTGTGGATTACTTTATAGTATACCCTTATTATATCTACAACATCTACCAACATCCACAGTGATATCCTGTTTCATTTCTGATATTGGTAAATCATATATTTGCTTTTGTTTTCATTGTCAGTCTTGGTAGATGTATGCCAACTTTTTAAAAGATTTATTTATTTATTTGAGAAAGAGAGTGGGGGAGGGACAGAGGGAGAAGGAGAGAGAGGATCTCAAGCAGACTCCCTGTTGAGCATGGAGCCCAGTTTGGGGCTTGATCTCATGACACTGAGGTCATGACCTGAGCCAAAATCAAAAGTTAGATGCTCAACCAACTGAGCCACCCAAGCGCCCCAATATATGACAATTTTCAAAAAATCCAGCTTTTTTAAATTGGTTTTCTCTATCCTAGAGTTGTTTCTGTACAGAAATCTGCTGCATTTCTATACACAAATAATGAATCAGCAGGAAGAGAGACTAAGGAATCACTTCCATTTACAACTGCACCAAAAACAATAAGATGCCTAGGAATAAAACTAACCAAAGTGGTGAAAGACCAGTACTCAGAAAACTATAAAATACTGATGATAAAATTAAAGAAGGCACAAAGAAATGGAAAGACATTCCATGCTCATGGATTGAAAGAACAAATATTGTTAAATGTTTCTTCTCAGGGACATGTCCCAAGTAGAGGGAATAATCTTCCCACTATGTGCCCCAGGAATTCTCCAGATCACTGTTTCTACCCTGCATCACGACAACATCCATTCATGATTAAAAAAAAACAAAACCCTCAACAAAGTAGGCTTAGAGGGAACATACCTCAACATTGATTTTGTATCATACTGTGACTTCACTGAATTCCTTTATCAGTTCTAGTAGTTTTTTGGTGGAGTCTTTTGGGTTTTCTATATATAGTATCATGTCATTTGCAAATAGTGAGTTTCACTTCTTTTTTGCCAATTTGGATGACTCATTTCTTTTTGCTGTCTGATTGCTGTGGCTAGGACTTCCAGTACTATGTTAAATACCAGTGGTGAGAGTTGACATCCCTGTCTTGTTCCTGATCATAAAGAAAAAGCTCTAAGTTTTTTCCTGTGGAAGTTTAGACTCATCACTAGGCCTCCAAGAAAATCACTGGTTGAGAAGGAGAGTAGTATCTCAAAATTGCTCCCCCCATGGCTTCCACTGAAATTGTGATGGAATGGGGCACTTCTTTACAACTAGATGAGGTTACCATTATGGAATGGTGAAATTTCTGGTTCTCCATGAGGTATCACTCAAGTGGAATGGCAGGAGCTACTTGTTATCACTAGGTAGGGGAGACAGTACAGATTCTCCATGTAGTCTCCACTAAGACAAGCTGTGGGCATTGTTGCCACCAGATGGGAATCAAAGTTGCAGATTCCTATTCAGTGTTCTATTATGCCACCCTCGTAGGGTGAGGTGAGGAAGGATGTTTCATTACAGCTCAGTGAAAGTGGATGTCTAAGTGTCCTGCTTAGCTTTGCTGGTGAAGATGAGGTGGAGCCACATGTTTTTACATATTGTTTGGCTGCAGTAGGAAGGAGATTATCATCTAGAAGCTTTCTGTCATGAGTGGCTGTCTCCATTTCATGGTTATTTGAATAGAGAGAACTGATATTTCTTCTTCTTCTTCTGCTTCTTCTTCTTCTTCTTCTTCTTCTTCTTCTTCTTCTTCATTGTTGTCATCATCTTTGTCTTCATCTTAATCTTTGTCTTTGTCTTCATCTTCTTCGATCTGAATATTGTCATTTCTAATGCCAGTTTCTACAGCTCCCAGTTCTGGATATATGAAGCAAAAAGAAATCCAAGGGATTCAGAAGCAAAAGGAAATCAGAGAAATTCACTACCACATTGACAATAGGGTGTCAAGGTACTAAGGTCGACTTCCTTCTTTTTCCAACTTTCAGAATATTCCTTATTTATTTACATATACTTTCTAGTATTTTAAGATGAGCTTACACAAAGAATAAAAAGAAGTGCATATACTACATTTCATTTAAAATTGGATGTCAAGGAGGAGAGGAAGATGGTGGTGGAGTAGGAGGACACTAGGGTCACCTCATCCCATGAATAGAGCTAGATAAGTATCAAATCATCCTAAATATCCAGAAATCAACCTGAAGCCTAACAGAAAAACTCCACAACTAAAGGGAGAGAAGAGGCCACATTGCAGAAGGTAGGATGTGAAGTTGAGATATAGGGGAGAAAGGATCTGTGGTTGCTGTGGAGGGCAGGGAGCCTTAGTCATGAAAAGGAGTGACAGAGAGAGAGAAGAACACAGAGGAATGCACAAGGAGAACATTTCCCTAAACCACTGGATTGGAAAATGAGAGGGGCTCATTTCATGAGTTCTTGCAACCAGTGAGGCTTAAAGCATAGATACATTAAAGGTCAGTGGGCTTGGTTGAAGTAGAACTCAGAGGGCACTGCACTGCTCATAGAGAGAAAGCAGGAAAACAACCTAGGGAATAAAGGAGATGGATGGGACCATTTCCCTCCCCTGCCCCTCAGTATAAATACAGAGCCACCTGTGGGAAGCAGTGCAGCACAACCACTGGTTGCCTAACTGGCATACAACAAGCCCCACCCCCAGTGCTCTCACAGAACTGCCCTTCTCAGTCAAGCTTACTTCAGTCCAAACATGACTGTCTAATTCATCAGAAGACCAGCACAAACCCCTGTCCACACCACATCTCCTGGCCACATGATTTGAAAGGGCCTCCATTCTGGTGGTGGGAGTGTCAGGGCTCATTTCACAAACACACCAGAGTACACCAAGTGAAAACTCGCCACATTCAGGACAGGGACCAAACACAGCCCACAGCAGGCAAGGAGAACCTCTGCAGATGACTGCTCTGAAGTATAGAGCAGCCAAAACACAACAGCAGAGCACATGAAACACATACCAGACACATTCCCTGAAGTGCCATGCTCTGGGCACTACATGGCCTCTTCTTCATAAGGCCACTACTTTCAGGAGCAGGAGACATAATTGGCTTTGCAAACACACAGAAGAAGACAGAGAGTTAGACAAAATAAAAGAGGCTGAGAAATTTATTCCAAATGAAAAACAACAACAAACAAAACAAAACAAAAACACAAAAAAGCAGAACAAAGCCACAGCCAGAAGTCTAAGTGAAAGAGATATAATCTTCCAAGAGACTGGAAACAGACTTGAGGCGATGAACAACAGGCTAGAAGAAGCAGAAGAATGAATTAATGACCTAGAAGATAAGAAATGGAATAATAAAACTGGACAAAAGAGAAAGAGAGGAATTATGCACATGAGAATAGACTTTAAAGAACTCAGTGACTCCATCAAATGTAATTATGTTCAATTTATAAGAGTCCTAGAAAATGAAGATAGAGAAAAAGGAGCAGAACATTTATTTGAAGAAGTAATAGCTGAAAACTTCCCCAGTCCAGGGAAGGAAACAGATATCCAGATCCAGGAGGCACAGAAACCACCATCAAAATCACCAAAAGCAGGCCAACACCAAGACATATTGTAATCAAATTCGTAGAATATAGTGACAAAGAAATGATCTTAAAAGCAGCAAGACTAAAGAAGTCCTTAACTTAGAAGGGAAAACTCATAAGGCTAACTGGTGATTTCTCAAGAAATCTTGGCAAGCCAGATGGGAGTGGCATGATATATTCATGATATATGGTATATATATCTACATATATATATGTACACTACACTACATATATATATGTGTGTATATATATATATATATATATATACATGTGTATGTATATATATACCATGCTATATGATATATGATATGTTGATTTTATATATATACCATGATATTTGATATATGCTGGATGGGAACAATCTGCAGCCAAGAATACTCTATCCAGTGAGGTTATCACTCAGGATAGGAGGAGAGTAAAGAGTTTCCCAAACAAAACGTAAAGGGGTTTGTAACCACTAAATCAACACTGTAAGAAATATTGAAGGGGAATTTTTCAGTGCAATGTAGAGACCAAAAGTGGCAAACACAAGAAAGGATCAGAGAAAATCTCCAGAAACAATGACAAAATAAGTAATAAAACTGTACTCAATACATATCTATCAATAATTACCTTGAGTATAATTAAACCAAACACTCCAATCAAAAGACATAGGGTGTCAGATGTAGAGAACAAAACACCCATCTATATGCTGCCTAAAAGAGATTCATCTAAAGACACCTGCAGATTGAAAGTGAAGTATGGAAAAATATTTATCACACAAGTGGATGTCAAAATAAGGCCCGAGTAGAAATACTCATATTGAGCATACTAGACTTGAAAACAAAGACTGTAACAGGAAACAAAGAAGGACACTATATAATCATAAAAGGGACAAACCACCAAGAATATATAACAGTTGTGATTATTTATGAACCCAACATGGGATCACCCAAATATGTAAAACAATTAATAACAAACATAAAGGAACTAATTGATAATAATAAAACAATAATAGTAGGGAGCTTTAGCACCCCACTTACATCAGTGGAGAGATCATCTACGTAGAAAATCAACAAGGAAACAATGGCTTTGAATGACACCCTGGACCAGAAGGACTTAATACATATATTCAAAACATTCCATCCTAAAGCAGCAGAATACATATTGTTTTCAAGTGCACAAGGAACCTTCTCCAGACTAGATGACATATTAGGTCACAAAACAGGCTTAAACAAATACAAAAAGATTGAAGTCATACTATGCACCTTTTCTGACCAGAACACTGTTAAAGTAGAAGTCAATCACAACAAAATTTTGGAAGGACCACAAATACATGGAGGTTAAATAACATGCTATTAAACAATGAATGTCTCAACCAGGAAGCCAAGGAAGAAATTAAAAAAATACATGGAAACAAATAAAAATGAAAATATAATGATCCAAAATGTTGGGATGTAGCAAAAGCAGTCCTAAGATGCAAGGATATAGCAATACAGGCCTATTTCAAGAAGCAAGAAAAATCTCAAATTAACAAGCTAACCATACACCTAAAGGAGACAGAAAAAGAACAACAAACAAACTCTAAAGCCAGCAGAAGGAAGAAAATAATAAAGATTTAGCAGAAATAAATGATATACAAGTTAAAATAAACAATAGGACAGATCAATGATACCAGGAGCTGGTTCTTTGAGAAAATTAATACAATTGATAAACCTTTAGCCAAATTTATCAAAAGAATACCCAAATAAGAAAAAATAAGGAGGGCACATGATGTGATGAGCACTGGGTGTTAAATGCAACTAATGAATCATTGAGCACTACATCAAAAACTAATGATGTACTATATGTTGGCTAATTGCATTGAAATAAAAAAAAGAAAGAAAGAAAAGAAATAGCAACCAGCACCACAGAAATGCAAACAATTATAAGAGAATATTATAAAAAATTATATGCCAACAAATTGGACAGCCTGGAAGAAATGAATAATTTCCTGGGAACATATAAACTACCAAAACTGAAAGAAAAACAAATACGAAACTTTAACAGACTGATAACCAGCAATGATTGAATCTATAATAAAAAAAAAAATCCCAAGAAATAAAAGTCCAAGACCAGAATGCTTCACACACAATTTCTACCACACATTTAAAGAATTAATACCTATTCTTCTCAAACTCTTCCAAATACAAAAATGGAAGGAAAACTTTCAAATTCATTCTGAGGCCAGCATTACCTTGATACTATAACCAGATAAAGACTCCACTAAAAAAGAGAACAAGAGACCAATATCCCTGATGAACATGGAAGCAAAAAATTATCAGTAAAATACTAGCAAATCTAATCCAATAGTACATTAAAAGAATCATTCACCACGATCAACTGGGATCTATTCCCGGGTTGCAAGGGTGGTTCTATATTCACAAATCAATCAACATGGTACACCACATTAATATAAAAAAGGAAAAGAACCATATGATCCTTTGAATAGATGCAGAAAAAGCATTTGCAAAGTACAACATTCATTCATGATAAAAGCCCTCAACAAAATAGGGTTAGAGGGAACATTCCTCAACATAATAAAGGCTATATACAAAAAAACCCCATACCTAATGTCATCCTCTATGGTGAAAAACTGAGAGATTTTCCTCTACAGTCTGAAAGAAGACATGGATTCCACTCTCACCACTGTTATTTAAATTAGTACTGGAAGTTCCAGCCTCAGCAATCAGACAACAAAAGAAATAAAAGGCAACTACATCCACAAGGAAGAAGTCAATCTTTCAATATTTATAGACGACATGCTACTCTACATAGAAAACCCAAAAGACTCCACCAGAAAATGGCTAATACGGATACATGAATTCATTAAATTCACAGGATACAAAATCAATGTACAGAAATCTGTTGCATTTCTATATAACAATAATGAAGCAGCAGAAAGAGACATCAAGGACTTGATCTAATTTACAATTGCACCAAGACCAATAACATACTTAGGAATAAACTTAACCAAAGAGATAAAAGATCTGTACTCTGAAAACTATAGAACACTTATGAAAGAAATTGAAGATGACAGAAAGAAATGGAAAAATATTCCATACTCATGGGCTGGAAGAACAAACATTGTTAAAATGTTTATACTACACAAGGCAATCTGCACATTTAATGGAATCCCTATCAAATTACCACCAACATTTATCACAGAGGTATAGCAAACAATCCTAAAATTTGTATGGATCCATAAAAGAATCCAAATAGCCAAAGTAATGTTGAAAAAGAAAACCAAAACTAGAGATATCACAATTCCAGACTTCAAGCCATTTAACAAAGCTGTAGTCATCAAGACAGTATCATACTGGCACAAATACAAACACATAGATGAATGACACAGGATAAAAATCCCAGAAATGAATCCACAACTATATATTTGATTAATCTTTAACAAAGTGGGAAAGAATACCCAAGAGAAAAAAGACAGTCTCTTCAACAAATGATGTTGGGAAAAGTGGACAACAATATGCAGAGGAATGAAACTGGACCACTTTCTTACACCATACACAAAAATAAATTCAAAATGGATTAAAGACCTAAATGTGAGACAGGAACCATCAAAATCTTAGAGGAGAACACAGGCAGTAATCTCTTTGACATTGTCCATAGCAAGTTCTTACTAGATATGTCTCCTGAGGCAAGGGAAACAAAAGCAAAAATAAACTATTGAGACTTCTTCAGCATAAAAATTTACTGCACAGTAAAGGAAACAATCAAGAAAACTAAAAGGCAATCTACAGAGTGGGGGATGGTAATTGTAAATTATATATTTGATAAAGCATTAATATCCAAAATACATAAAGAGCTTATCAAACTCAACACCCCAAAATAAAAAAAAATCCAGTTTAAAAATGGGTAGAAGACTTGCATAGACACTTTCCCAAAGAAGACATCCAGATGGCTTATAGACACATGAAAAGATGCTCAGCATCACTGATTATCAGGGAAATACAAATCAAAACTACAATGAGATATCACCTCACACCTGTCAGAATGGCTAAAATCAACAACACAGGAAGCAACAGATGTTGGTGACTGAGGAAAAAGGGGAACCCCCTTGCACTCTTGGTGGGAATGCAAACTGGTGTAGCCATTCTGAAAAACAGTATGGAGGTTCTTCAAAAAGTTAAAAATAGAACTATCCCACAACCTAGTTATTGCATTTCTAGGTATTTACCAAAAGAATATAGAAATACTGATTCAAAGGGAAACATGCAACCCAATGTTTATAGCAGCATTATCTACAATAGCCAAATTATGGAAAGAGCCCAAATTTCCACTGACTGATGAATGGATAGAGAAGATGTGGTAGATATATACAATGGAATATTACCCAGCCATAAAAAGAATGAAATCTTGTCATTTGTAGTGACATGGTTGTAGCTAGAGAGTATTACACTAAGCAACATACAACAGTCAGATAAAGAGAAATACCATGATTTCACTCATATGTGGAATTTAAGAAAGAAAACAAATGGATATAGGGGGAAAAAGAGAGGCAAACCAAGAAACAGACTCTTAACTAGAGAAAACAAACTGATGGTTGCTTGAGGGAAGATAGGTGGGGGATGTGTTAAATGGGTGGTGGTATTAAGGGCACTTGTGGTGAACATTGGGTGTTGTATGTAAGTGATGAATCACTAAATTGTACATTTGAAACTAATATTACACTGTATGTTAAGTTACTGGAATTTAAATAAAAACTTTAAAAAAACACATTTTTTATCTCACCTTCATTGATGAATGATAACGCTGCTGGGTGGAGTGTTTTTTGTTGTAGTTTTATTTTTTAAGATTTATTTATTTATTTATTTAGAGAGAGAATATGAGCAGGAAGAGGGGCAGAGTTAGAGAGAATCCAGAAGCAGACTCCCTGCTGAGTGTGGAGCCCAATGCAGGGCTTGATCCCAGGACCCTCAGATCATGACCTGAGCTGAGATCAAGGGTCTGCTGCTCAACCAAGTGAGCCACACAGGTGCCCCTTGTTGTAGGTTTTGAATATATTGTGCCACTTTCTTCTGGCCTTCTAAGTTTCTGCTGAAAATCAGTTTTTATAAAGTTATAGCTTTATAGGTTTTCCTTTGTACTTTAGTCACTGCTCTCTTGTGCTTTTAAGAATCTCTCTTTATTTTTAAATTTGCCATTTTAACTATTACTTGTCTTGGTGTGGACCTCCTTGGGTTCTTCTTATTTGGGACTCTCTCTGATTACTGGACTTGGATGTCTGTTTCCTTCTCCAGGTTCAGAAATTTTCAGCTATTATTTCTTCAAATAAAATTCCTGATTCTTTGTCTTTCTTGTCTCTTTAGAGACCTGCAAAATGCAAATATTAGTATGTTTGATGTTGTCCCAGATGTCCCTGATTCTATCCTCTTTTTAACTTTTTTTTTCTTTTGCTGTTTAGCTTGTGTGCTAAACCCTTTCTTCCAGATTGTTGATTTGTTCTTCTTCATCTTTTAATCTGATGTTGATTCCTTCTAGTTTATTTTTCAGTTATTGTGTTCTTCAACTTTGATTGGTTCTTTTTAATATTTTTGACCTGTTGGTTGAAATTCTGTCTGAGTTCATCCATTTTTCTCTCAAGTTTGGTGAGCATCTTTATTATCATTACTTTGAACTCTTCATCACGTTGATTGCTTATGTTCATTTCAGTTCTTTCTATTTCTCAAGTTTTGTCTTGTTCTTTCTTTTGGAGCATATTACCCTTTCTCCTCATTTTTTTTTGATGTCCTTGTTTGTTTGTTTGTTTGTGTTTGTTTCTATGTATTAGGGTAAAAACTACCTCTCCCAGTGTTGAAGAACTGGTTTTGTGAAAAACGTCTCCTGGGTAGACTGTGTGTGCCTGGTGGGTTTTGCTGGCTGCTTGAAGCCATAGTGCATGCTTCCTGGAGTTTTCTGGGTACTTTATGTTGGGACCATTATGGTGGGATGACTGGAATTGAAGTGGGCAGCAGATAGGGGGTCCCAGTGTGCTCTATTGCAGGGGGCACCCTGTTGAAATAGCTGTATTTTAAGAAGGTACAAGTGTGGACTAGGTGTTTCCAGGCCATTTGAACATGAGAGTGCCCTGAGGGACATCTGGAGCTGAAGTGGATATGGACCAGGTGGTCCTGGGGTACTCCAAAGAGGAGATGCCCTAGCAAATTGGCTGAAGTTGCAATGGGTGTGGGCCTGCAGTTTACTGAATTGCTTTGTACCTGTGTCACCTTGTGAGATGTCTGGATTTGTAGTAGTTGCAGTCTGAGGATGTCCCAGTATGCACCACACTGAGGTCACCTTAGTGGGATGGCTGGAGCTTTGGCAGATATGAGTGTGGGGGCCACTTTAAGGAGAGAGCTGGGGCTGGGATAGACCAGGGTCCTTGTGCTCCCTAAAGCAACAGGCTAGCTAGACATCCAGATCCTACTCCTGTCTGTGCTATAAATGTGGAGGGGAAATGCAAACAATGGTGCTTGTCAGCACGTTTAATCTTGGAAAGATTTCTAGCAATTCCCCCACCATTTGGCAGATCCTTTAGGGTTAGTTCAATTCTAGTCTAGCTGCTTTTTATATCACAGATTTTTTATTCTGTGCCCCAGTGTGCCTGGGACTGGTGTGGGTTAGGGGTCTGGGGATTGCTGAGGCAGCAGGCCAGCTAGAGCACCTGGACCCTACTCCTTTCTGTGCTATCAAGGTGGAGGGGGAACATACACAGTGACACTTGCCAGCACAAACAGCACTGGAGACAATTACAGTGTTTTCCCACCATTTGGCAGACACTCTAGGATTAGTTCACTTGTAGTATAGTTGTCCTTTAAACTGTGGCTTTTTTTTTCTGTGCCCCAGGGCAAGCAAACCTGCTCAGAGTCCCTCAGTACTAATCTTCCCCACTGCAGTTCACAGCATTGGGAGTGGGCTTCCCATCATTACTCCGTCTCCATTTCTCCTGCCATTCTTTATGTGGTTCCTCTATCCTTTGTTGTGCCAAAGCTTTTCAATCAGCCCTCAGTTCTTTAGGAGGAATTGCTCTATATGTAGGTACACATTCAGTGTGTCATGTGAGAATGTGAGTTCAAGATCTTCCTATGCTGCTGCCCTGGACCCTCCCTCAAGTTGTGGTATGTATTTATACAAGGGAATACTATTCAACCATAAGAAAGAAGGAAATCCTGCCATTTGTGACTACATGCATGGACCTTGAGGTGATTATGCTAATTGAGATAAGTCAGAAAAAAAACAAATACTGTTTGGTATCACTTATATGTGGAATCTAAAAAAGCCAACTTTTAAAAACAGAGTAAATTGTGCTTATCAGGGGCTGCAGAGTAGATGAATTGGGAGATGTTGATCAAAGGGTGCAAACTCGCAACTAGAAGATGAATAAGTTCTGGAGATCTAACACACAGCATAGTGATTTAGATAAACAGTACTGTATTGTATACTTTAAAGTTGTTAAGAAACTATCTTAAATGCTGTGACCACAAAAAAGGAGATGATTATTATGTGATGTGATAGAGGTTTTAGATAATCCTACAGTGGTAATCATATTAAAATGTATACATGTATCAAATAAAAATACTCATGTTGAATTTAAGAAACAAAACAAATAAATATAGGGGAAGAAAAGAGAGAGGCAAGCCAAAGAATGTTGTACACCTTGAAGTTATACAATGTTATATGTGAATTATATCATAGGTAAATGAATAAATAAATACTTCCAAACTCCAGCATAAACCTACTGGTATATGTACTTTTAAAATAGCTTTATTGAAGTATTTTTGATATTTAAAAAACACAGTGGGCACATTTAATGTATACAATATGAATAAACTTGGAGATATGTATACATCCATGAAACCATCGTCACAATCAAAATAATAAATATATCCATTACCTCCAAAAAAAGAAAACAATGAAATATAAAATGGAAAAACAAGAAAGAAAATCATTGAAACAAAAAGGTGATTATTTGAAAATATCAATAACACTGAGAAACATCAAGTAAAACTGACAAAGAAAGAGAGAAGGCATAAATTACCAATATCAGGAATGAAATAGGGCATATAAAACTACAGATATTGCTGTCATTAAAGTGAAAAAAAGGGAATATGAGAAAGAACTCTATGCATATAAATTCAACAACTTAGATTAATGAACCAATTTCTCATAATCCACAGATTACTAATACACATCCAGTAAGAAATAGGTAAGTTAACCATGAGAGACTATGGACTCTGAGAAAAAAACTGAGGGTTCTAGAGGTGAGGGGGGTGGGGGATGGGTTAGCCTGGTGATGAGTATTAAAGAGAGCACATTCTGCATGGAGCACTGGGTGTTATGCACAAACAATGAATCATGGAACACTACATCAAAAACTAATGATGTAATGTATGGTGATTAACATAACAATAAAAAATAAAAAAAAAGAGTCCTAGAAAATTGAGTCCAAGATTTAAAAGTATGTGAAAAAAAGAAAGCCTCAGGTTCACATGGCTTCACTATAATATTATACTAAATATTTAGGGAGGAATTTGTACTAATTCTATATGGAATGTGGAAGACATTGCTTTTGTGCTCTTGAAGTTTATAACAAAGCATGGAAATTAAATAAATAATTATAAGTGTAATTAGTATTAGGAATTTTCCATACACTTCCATTGCACCACATACTTCTAAATACTCATGCGTCTATAGTATAATAAAATCCAACATTTCCTGGGTGAAAATGGGAGCAGCATGAGGCTAGGGTGTAAATGTAGGGTAGATGTTCCTAAGGAATGATACATAAATTGATATCTTAAGGATAAGTAGGAATTGACTAGGTAAAAAAAGAGGGGAGAATATTCAGATTGTAAAGAATATCATGTTTGCAGCTTTAAGATGGAGGAGGGCTTGGCATGTTGACAGAACTGAGAGGTCTAATGTGGCTGGAGTGGAAATAGAAAGGTTGCAAGTGGAGATAGATAAAGCTGGGAAACTAAATTTAACTTTGTGTGTCAAGTTAAGTATTTGGGGCTTTCTCCAATGGGCATTTGAAAGGCATTGAAGCAGAGATGAGATACAATCAAATACTCATTTTTAAAAGATCACTTTGGCTAATGTGTGAAGGATTGCAGGGGCATAAGAACAGTTATAAGTTGATTGATTAAGAGACTATTTCATTAGGCCAGTCTAGAGGTGAGAGTGGACTAGCCTGGATTCACAGCTGAATGTATGGAGGGAAGAAGATGGAATAAAAATATTTTAGAGATATAATAAGAGGATTTACTGATAGGTTGTCTGTGGAGGGTGATGGCAAGGGAGGAAGACAGGATGGCTTTTACAATCCTCTCTTTGTCTGCGAAGTTGGTGTTGCCACTAATGAGAATATTCCCAGTATATATAATATGCCTGGCACAGCACCTGGTGCATAGAAGGTGCTCTGGAAATTTGAATTCCCTTATACTTTAGTAATAATACAAACAAAATGAAACCTAAAGCCCAGTTCTCCCATTGCTTAGATAGCATTTGCTTCACTGAAGGGAACCTTGGGAGACAATCAACCTCTGAGACTTCCCTCTCAGGAGGAGGATTGGCCTAAAGCAGATGGCAAATTGATGACTATGCTATGATGAAACCTCTAGGAGCCTCTGGAATACCCTGATATTTGCAAATTTTTTAAAGGAAGTGACCCCAGAACCCAGTCTTGACTGTCCCTATGATCTTCTCAGCAAAAGGGTCCTTATGCCTCATGAAGATTATTTGGCCAGAAACTTGCCCTATGCCAGGATAAACGACTACCCTTTCCTTCTTGGACTGCTGCCCCCACACATAGAAGAAAATGGCTTGGAAGTGGTCCAGAGTAGGGAAAGCTGAGAAAGGAATGCATGAAGAAAAACTGCCTGCAAAGAAAGATAAAAGCAAGGAATGCAATGGCCTGCCTGAGGGGCAAGGAAGGAAGCTAAGTAACAGAAAAAACAGACTTCAAGGAGAACAAGAGTGAGAGTAAACACAGATGGGGAAGAAAAATAACTTATCTTTAGAGATTCACTTTTGATTGTCTAAGTTGGAGTTCTGAGAGTCACAGCCAAAAGGGACCTATGAAGCCTAAGGATAAGCATTTTCCCTGGTGTGAGAGATATATTGGCTATCTGTGTGATCTTGGAAACACTCTTACCACTCCAAACTTCAATTTCCCGAAAGCAACATGAGAGGTGGGACTAGAATGCCTCTAAACTCTACCAGCATGTGATTTTAGATGAACATGAAAAATCAAGTGGGCATTACAGAATAAATGAAGTGACTTAGTTATTAGAGAGTTGTCCCTGGCAGTGGAGAGAGTGGAGGGTAGAAGGGTGCAGAAGATTGGGACCTCTTTCAAAAGATACCATGCATAAAGCACATGCCACAAACTCTGTCAAATAAATGTAAGACTTACATGGTCACCCATCAGTGGACTCCTGGGTTTTCTCTGAGTACATCCAAAACCTGGGATTTGGCTCTGGCTACAGAATGCCTGTCCTGATGCCTTGCAACATATTTATCATCTCTGGCAGGTCTGAAAATTTTGCTTATTTAAATGATAGCTAATGTCCTCATTAGAAGAATACACAAAAAAAGATAATTTTGAAAATCTCAATAATTTGCCCAAGACAACCAAAAAGTAAAATGTAAGCCTAATACATCACTTTAACAGCATTATCTAATTAGAAGAGGGACAAGATCTATAGGTGGGAGCTTGATAAAACAGATTTGAGTTTAATATAAGAAAGAACATTGTAGGGGCACCTGGGTGGCTCAGTCGGTTAAGCATCTGCCTTCAGCTCAGGTCATAATCCCAGGGTCCTGGGATCGAGCCCCATGTTGTGCTCTCTGCTCAGCAGAGAGCCTGCTTCTCCCTCTCCCTGCCACTACCCCTGCTTATACTCTTCCTCTTTGTGTCAAATAAATAAATAAAATCTTAAAAAATGAAAGAACATTGTAGCTGCCTCAGGGTGGGGATGGGGCCCATTACCATAGGTGACCACAGAATAAGTTTTGGAAAGTAAATGTATCTTTCATAACACCTGATCTCCTTTTATGTTAAAGTTATTAGGAAGTTTTAAGTTGCAAGGAAAATGAGTACCTGGATTAGCTAAGATCAGATCATGTTATATAGAGGTGTCTTGGGGTATATGGAGGCCATGGTGGGTGAGATAGAATTGTGTGACCTCAGGGAGAATGAGAATAATGACTCAGCATCATTCAAGATATAACCACAGTTCCAATGGCTCAGATATCTGTTTGATCCTCCATAAAGAAGAACACCATTTCTCCCTAGGTCCTTCTTTATTTAAATGCCATGGTTATACTATCAAAGTGAGAAGGAAGCTCTGATTGATTTTATTTGTCACTGAGCATTACATAGGCATTGTCACATAGGTTTCTTCTCCTTTTCATACAGTCTTTGCATCAGAAAATCTTGAGGCCCAAGGATATCTCCAGGAAGTCCACAGACTCCTTAAAATTCTTGGCAAAGTATAATCAAAGTGCAGTTTTACTTTCACTGTTTGCAGATGACATGATAGTCTATGCAGAAAACCTGAAAGACTCAACCAAAAATTTGCTAGAACTAATAGGTGAATTCAGCAAAGTCATAGGATGTAAAATCAACACACAGAAGTCTGTTATATTTCTATACACCAATAATGAGGCATCAGAAAAAGAAATCAAAGAAACGATCCCATTTGCAATTGCACCAAAAACAATAAGATACCTAGGAATAAACCTAGCTAAAAAGGTAAAAAATCCAATTAAAAAATGGGCAGAAGACATCAATAGACAATTTTCCAAAGAAGACATCCAGTTGGCTTACAGACACATGAAAAAATGCTCAATATCATTCATCATCAGGGAAATACAAATCAAAACCACAATGAGATACCATCTCACACCATCAGAATGGCTAAAATAAACAACACAAGAAAAAACAGGTGTTGGTGAGGATGTGGAGAAAGAAGAACACTTTTGCACTGTTGGTGGGAATGAAAACTGGTGCACTCTGGAGAACAGTTCAGAGGTTCTTCAAAAAGTTAAAAGTAGAACTACCCTATGATCCAGCAATGGCACTACTAGGTGTTTACCCAAAGGATACAAAAATACAGATACGAAGTGGTACATGCACCTGGATGTTTATAACAGCATTATCAATAATAGCCAAACTATGGAAAGAGTCCAAATGCCCACTGACTGATGAATGCATAAAGAAGATGCAGTATATACATATACAATGGAATATTACTCAGCCATAAAAATTGAAATCTTGCCATTTGCAACGATGTGGTTGGAGCTAGAATGTATTATGCTAAGTGAAATAAGTCACTCAGAGAGAGATAAATACCATATGATCTCACTCACATGTGGAATTTAAGACATAAAACAGATGTACATAAGGGAAGGAAAAGAAAACAAAAGGAGAGAGGGAAACAGGCCAGGAGAGACTCTTAACGATAGAGAACAAATTGAATGAAGGTTGATGGAGGGAGGTGGGTCGGGGATGGGCTATATGGGTGATGGGTATTAAAGAGGACACTTACTGAGATGAGCACTCGGTGTTGTGTGTAAATGCTGAATCACTGAATTCTACTCCAGAAACCCATGTTGCTCTGTATGAACTAAGTAAAATTTTTTAAAAAAATGTGCAGTTTTATCAGGAGGAAAGAATTTTATTATCCCTAATAGGTTAAGAAACACTGTTGGAGAATTTTTTTAGATTTGACAGGATCCTTGATTCAATCATGTGTGGACTGGCTATTAGGGTCCCATACCATATGGCATAATCTTATTGAGAAACAATGGCTTAAAGCTGCTTGTCCAGAAGGAGTCAGTGTAAGAAGCAAGCATGTAGAGCTTCTTGTACTATACATTTGCTAAACAGTTTCTGTTTAATCCTCATATTCTCAAATTATAAATAATCATTATTATTGCTCTTTATTGGGTATTTACTATGAAACTAATACACACATCCTCTGAGACAGGCAATGTTAAGGAAACGTAAGGAAACTGAGGCTTGGAGAGGTTAAATAACTCATTCATTATCACACAGCTAGGTATTAGTATAGCTAAGATTTGAATCTATGTAGTTTCTAACTTCAGAGCTGGGCCTCTTAAATACCAAGTTTTAATTGTCTAAAAATATGTCTATAAATATCATTTATATGCATAACAATTTGTATTGAAAACAGGACTATCAATCAAAATAACAGCTCATTAAATTGAAATAAGGCATGAATAAGAACCTGAAATGAAATACTCCCCACTTCTTACCCCAGGGCAGCTCCTTAATGGAAGGTACTACAGTTGGGTTCATTGTCTGGAAAATATACCATCATATCAAAGATCTTAAAATGTGCATACCATTTGTTCAGCAAATATATCTCTAAGAACATTTTAAAGCAAATATTAAGGATGGCTATAAAAACTTGGCTATGATGGTTTCCCCAACATTATATTTTAAATTATTATTTTTTAAAAAATATTGATACATTAAAATTTACTCTTTTGGTATAGGGTTCTATGAGTCTTGTAATCACCAGCACAATCAATATGTGAAGTTCTTTGACTGAAAAAATTTTGCACTGCCACAGTCACACCTTCTGCCCATTTCCAACCACTGAAAACCATTCCTATAGTTTTGCTTTCTCCAGAATGTTATATAAATGGAATTATAAAGTATTTAGTCTTTGTGTATGGCTCCTTTTGCTTAACAGGATGCATTTGAAGTTAATCTACATTTTTGCATGTTTTATTGTTGAGTAGTATTACATTATATGAATGTACCAGTTTATTTATCCATTATCATCAGTTGAAGTTCTTTGGATTGTGTCAAATTTTTGGTGATTATATATAAAGCTACTATAAATACCCACTTTACAGTTATTTTTGTGAAAATAAGTTTTCATTTATCTTAGGTAAATGCAAAGTGGTATCTTGGTGCGATTTTTTTAAAAGATTATTTATTTATTTATTTGACAGAGAGAGACACAGAGAGAGAGAGGGAACACAAGCAGGGGGAGTGGGGGAGGTAGAAGCAGGCTTCCCACTGAGCAGGGAGCCCGATGCGGGGCTCGATTCCAGGACCCTGGGATCATGACCTGAGCTGAAGGTAGACACTTAATGACTGAGCCACCCAGGTGCCCTTGGTGTGATTTTAATTCTCTAATGACTAATGATATCTTATTTTTTAATACAAGTAAAGAAATTCAAATGTGAATTTAAATATTGACAGGTCTTTTGAAAAATAGCTTTATTGAGATATTTACATACAATAAACTGAACATATTTAAAGTATACAATTTAATATACATGTAACTATGAATTTAAAATTTTTATCTTTTACTATATTTGGGGAGGTTTTGAACATAATTTCTTCAAAAAGTTTTGTGCCAGGGCACCTGGGTGGCTCAGATGGTTAAGCATCTGCCTTCGGCTCAGGTCATGATCCTAAGGTCCTGGGATCGAGTCCTGCATCGGGCTCCCTGCTGGACAGGGAGCCTGCTTCTCCCTCTGCCTCTGCCTCTCTCTCTCTCTCTCTCTCTGACTCTCATGAATAAATAAATAAAACATTTAAAAAAAATAAAAAAAATTTTTGTGCCAATATCTTTTTTCTCCTCTTTTGAGAATCCAATGACCTAAATGTCACACCCTCTGATATTATTCCATAGGCCTCTGATACTCAGTTTATTTTTAATATTTTTCTCTGTTCCAAAGATTTGATAATTTTTATTGACCTTTGTCATATTTATAATGACATTGATCCTGTCCAGTGATTCATTTTTTTTATTTGCTACATTTACATATTGTAATATGATTGCCACTGTAAAGATAATTAGCCCCACTACCCAACACATAATTATCATTTCTTTTTAGTAGTTGGAATAATTAAGTTCTAGTTTCTTAGCAACTTCGATGATTATAATAAAATATTGCCATCTATATTTGCTATCCTGGAAATTAAATCTCTAGGACTTGGTTACTACTTGTTGCAAGTTTGTGCTCTTAAAAACCATCGTCCACATCCCCTCTTTCTTTTTACGAATTTTGGCTTTTTTTGAATCCACATATAAGTGATTTTTTTTGCCTTTGAGTATAGTTGGAACACAATGTTACAGTAGTTTCAAATATACAGCATAGTGATTCAACAATTCTATACATTATGCTATGCTAACCACAGGTGTAGCTACCATCTGTCACCATGCAACACTATTATAACACCATTATAATACCATTGAATATATTTCCTAGCATTTGTTTTTCACTGTCTGAAGTATTTGACTTAGCATAACGCCCTCAAGGTCTATCCATGTTGTTACAAATGGCAGGATGTCTTTGTTTCTCATGGCTGAATAATATTCATATATATATTATTCATACCCCTACATCTTCTGTATTTGTTCATCCACTGATAAGCACTTAAGTTGTTTCCATAGTTTGGCTCTTGTGAATAATGCTACAATAAACATGGGAGTTAATATATCCCTTCAATATCCTGTATTTATTTCCTTTGGTATATATCCAGGAGTGGAATTGCTGAATCATATGGTTGACCTATATTTGTACACCAACATTGTACAAAGTTCTTTTTTTCCCACATCCTCACAAACACTTCTTATCTCTTGTCTCCTTGATAATAACCATTCTAACATGTGAGATTTGTGTACCTGTTGGCCCTTTGGATGTCTTTGGGAAAATGTCTATTTAGTTCCTCATTTTTTAATTAGATTTTTTTGTTATTGACTTATATTAGTTATTTATATATTTTGGATATTAACCCCTTATCCAATATAGTTTGCAAAATGTTCCAATTCTATAGATTTCCTTTTTTGTTAATTGCTTCTTTTGCTGTTAAGAAGCTCTTAAGTTTGATGCAGTATATCATTTGTTGATTTTTGTTTTTGTTGTTTGTGCTTTTGGTGTCAATCAAAAAATCATTGCCAAGACCAATGTCAAGGAGCTTCTTCCCTGTCTTTTCTTCTAGGAAATTTATGGTTTCAGGTCTTATGTTTAAGTCTTTGCTCCATTTCAAGTTAGTGAGTGGGTAAGATATGGGTCCAATTTCATTTATTCTGCATGTGTTTATCCAGTTTTCCCAGCACCATTTGTTGAAGAGACTATCCTTTCCCTATTGTGTTTTCTTGGCTCCCTTGTCAGATATTAGTTGACCATATATGCAGGGCTTTAGGTTTGGTCTCTGTATTCTGTTCCATTGGTCTATGTGTCTATTTGTATGCCAATACTATACTGATTTTATTACTATAGCTTCATAGTATAGTTTGAAATCAAAAAGTGTGATACCTCCAGTATTGCTCTTTTTTCTCAATATTTCTTTAGTTATTTGTGGCCTTTTGTAATTCCATACTAATTATAGGATTGTTTCATTCTATTTCTATAAAGAATGTTTCTGGTATTTTGATGGGGATTGCACTGACTCTATAGATGATGTTTGGTGGAATAGACATTTTTTTAAAGATTTTATTTATTTATTTGACAGAGAGAGACACAGTGAGAGAGGGAACACAAGCAGGGAGAGTGGAGAGGGAGAAGCAGGCTTCCCGCTGAGCAGGGAGCCCGATGTGGGGCTCAATCCCAGGATCCCGGGATCATGACCTGAACTGAAGGCAGACGCTTAATGACTGAGCCACCCAGGCACCCCTGGAATAGACATTTTAACAATATTAATTCTTTCAATGCCTAAACATGGCATGTCTTTCCATTTATGTGTCTTAGATTTCTTTCAACAAAGTCTTGGTTTTTACTGTACAAATATTTCACCTCCTTGGTTAAATTTATTCCTAGACATTTTATTGCTTTTAATGCTATTGTGAATGGAATAGTTTTCTTCATTTCTTTCTCAGATATTTCATTGTTAGTGCATAGAATTGCAACTGAATTCTGTATCAATCTTATATTCTGCAACTTGACTGAAATTTGTTGATTAGTTCCAATAGTTTTTTGGTTTGACTCTTTGGAATTTTCTGTATGCAAAATTGCATCATCTGCAGATAATGACAATTTTTTACTTTTTCCTTTCTAATTTGAATGTTTTTTACTTCTTTGTCTTGCTTAATTGCCCTAGCTAGGACTTCTGGTACTATCTGGAGTAAGACTGGTGAGAGTGCCATTCTTGTTTTGTTCTTAGAGGAAAAGATTTCAATTCTTTACTATTGTGTCTAATATTACCTGTGGATTTGTTGTGTATGTACAGCCTTTGATATGTTGAAGTATAATCTTTCTATAACCAATCTGTTAAGGGTTTTTAACATGAAAGGGTGTTGTACTTTCTCAAATGCTTCTTCTGTATCTATTGCAATAGTAATGTGTTTTTTCTTTCATTTATTAATGTGATGTATTACATTTATTGTTTTGTATACATTGAAACATCCTTGCATCCCAGAGATAAAATCCATGTGTTCATGGCCTTTAAATGTGTTCTTGAATTCAGTTTGCTATTTTTTGTTCATAATTTTTGCATCCATATTCATCAAGGTAGTGGCCTATAGTTTTCTTTTCTTGTGGTGTCTTCATCTGGCTTTTCTATCATGGTAATGCTGACCTTGTAGAATGATTTTGGGAGTGTTCGCTCCTCTTCAACTTTTTGGAAGAGTCTGAAAATGATTGATTTAATTCTTTACATTTTTGGTATAATATACCAGGAAAACCATCTGGTCTTGAAGATGTCTGTATTGGGAAATTTTTGATTACTGATTCAATCTCTTTACATGTTATTGGTCTATTTAGATTTTCTATTTTTTCCTCATTCAGTCTTGGTAAGTTATGTCTTTTTAGGAATTCATCCATTTCTTTTAGATTATCTAATTCTATTGACATGTAATTTTTCATAATTACATCATAATCCTATGTATTTCATCGTATCCTCATAATCCTACGTATTTCATAGTATCAGTGTGATATCTCCTTTTTCAAATCTCATTTTATTTATTTGAGTCTTCTCTCTTTTTTATAGTCTAGCTAAAGTTCTGTCAATTTCGTTTATCTCCAAAAAACCAGCTCTTAGTTTTATTGATCCTTTCTGTTTTTTTTTTCTAGTCCCTACTTTTTTCTGCTCTGATTTTTTATTTCTTTTCTTCAGCTAACTTTGGACTTCAATTGTTCTTTTTCTAGTTTTTTGAGGTGTAAAGTTGGGTTGCTTATTTTAGATCTTTCTAATTTATTTTTTATTTTATAAATTTATTTTTAATTCAAGTATAATTAACATACAGTGTTATATTAGTTTCAGGTGTATAATATAGTAATTCAACAATTCTATACATTTCCCAGTGTTCAACACCCTAAGTGTACTTTTAATCCCCTTCACCTATTTCACCCATCCCCCATGCAGGTCCCCTCAGGCAAACACCAGTTTGTTCTTTATAGATATATGGACACTTGTGTTGCTTTCATGACTTGGCTTTTGTAAATGATGCTGCAACAAACATAAGGGTAAATATATCTTTTTGAATTAGCGTTTCATTTCTTTGGATAATTACCCAGTAGTGGAATTATTGGATCATATAATAATTCTTTTTTTGATTATATGATAATTCTATTTTTAATTTCTTGAGAAACCCCCATACTGTTTCAACAATGGCTGCATCCGCTTGCATTCCCACCAAGAGTGCATGAGGGTTCCTTTTTCATCATATCCTCACCAACACTTGCTGTTTCTTGTGTTTTTAAAATTTGTATTTATCTTTTAAATTCCAGTATAATTAACATATGGTGAAATAGTTGAAGGGGATAGAGTGCACTCACTGTGATGAGCACTAAGTATTGTATAGAATTGTTGAATCACTATATCATACACCAGAAACTAATATAACACTGTATAATTCTTGTGCTTTTCATTTTAGCTATTCTGACAAGTGTGAGATCATATCTCATTGTGGTTTTGATTTGCATTTACCTAATAATTAGTAATGTTGAGCATCTTCTCATGTGTCTGTGGCCATCTGTATCTGTTTGGGAAAATGTCTATTTATGTCTTCTGCCCATTTTTAAATTGGATTATTTGTTTTTATGATGTTGAGTTGTATAAGCTCTTCATATATTTTGAAAATTAACTTCTTATCGCATATATCATTTGCAAATATCTTCTTCCATTTCATAAGCTTTCTGTTTTGTTGACATTTCCTTTGCTGTGCAAAAGAAAGATATTCATTATAGTGTAGTCCCAATAGTTTTTTTGTTTGTTTGTTTGGAGACATAGCTAGAAAAAAGTTGATACAGCTAATGTTAAAGAAATTACTACCTCTGTTTTCTACTAGGAATTTTATGGTTTCAAGTCTCACATTTAGGTTCTCAATCCCTCTTGAGTTTGTTTTTGTATGTGGGGAAAGAAAGTGGTTCAGTTTCATTATTTTGCATGTAGCTGTCCAGTTTCCCCAATACCATTTGTTGAAGAGACTGTCTTTTACCCATTGTATATTCTTACATCTTTTGTCATAGATTAATTGACCATATAATCCTGGGTGTATTCTAGGGCTTTCTATTCTGTTCCATTGATCTATGTGTCTCTTTTGGTGCCAATACTATACAGCTTTGATTACTACAGCTTTGTAGTATTCGGTTTTTTCTTTGTTTTTCAAAATTGCTTTGGCTATTCAGTATCTTTTGTAGTTTAATACAAATTTCAATATTATTTGTTCTAGTCTATGAAAAATGTTGTAGGTATTTTGATAGGAATTACATCAAATGTGTAGATTGCTTTGGATAGTATAGACATTTTAATAATATTTGTTCTTCCAGTCCATGAGCATGGAATGTTTTCCATTTCTTTGTGTCATCTTCACTTTCTTGCATCAATACTTTATAGTTTTCAGAATATAGGTCTTTCACCTTCTTGGTTAAGTTATTCCAATATTACTCAGTGATCAGAAAGGATGAATATCTACCATTTACATTGACATAGGTGGAACAGGAGGATATTATGCTAATCGAAATAAGTCAATCAGAGAAAGACAACTATTATATGGTTTTACTCATATCTGGAACAGAAGGAGTAGTGCAGAGGACAATAGGGGTGGGGGGAACTGAATGGGAAGAAATCAGAGAGAGAGACAAACCATATGAAACTCTTGACTCTGGGAAACAAACTGAGGGGTGCAGAAAGGGGGGGTGGGGGGATGGGGTAACTGGGTGATGGGCACTAAGGAGGTCACGTGATGTGATGAGCACTGTGTGTTATACACAACTAATGAATCATTGAACATTATATCAAAAACTAATGATGTACTATACGTTGACTAATTGAATTTAAATAAAAAATAATAATTATTGATAGGTTTGTTCTTATTGCAATTTTGTTACTTGTTTTATCATTGTTTTTGTGGTTCCTTTCTGTTCCTTTCTTCTCTTGCTCTCTTCCCTTCTGGTTTAGTGGTTTCTTTTCGTGATATTTTTGGATTCTTTCCTCTTTGTCTTTTGCTTGTCTATTACATATTTTTGATTTGTGGTTACCATTAGGTTTATATAGCAGATTTTATTAGGTTGACAGTTAAGTTTGAACATATTGCAAAAGCACTCAATTTTTACTCCCTTTCCCTCTTTTTATGTATATGATGTCATATTCGTAGATTTTTATTTTGTCAATGCCTTCACATTTTTATAGATATAATTGATTTTACCATTTTTGTGGTTTATCGTTTTGTACTGGTTTTATAAGTGATTAATATACTGTTTTGATTATGTTTGTATGCATCTGTGAATTGTTTTCCTTTGCTGGCCTTTCCTTTTCACTCAAAGAATTCCCTTTAACATTTCTTACAAGGCTGATTTATTAGTAATGAATTCCTTTAACTTTTGTTTGTATGAGACACTTTTTATCTCTCATTCTATTTTGAATGATTGCCTTAATGGGTACAGTGTTGTTGGTTGGAGGGTTTTTTTCCTTTCAGCACTTTTAATATATCATGTCCCTCTCTTCTGACATGCAAAATTTCTGCTGAAAAATTAGCTGATAGACTTAAGGGGTTTCCTTTATATGTAACTGTTTTCTTTTCTCTTGCTTTAAAAATTATCTCTTTATCTCTACTTTTTGTCATTTTCATTATTATGTGCCTTGGTCTGGTGATCCTCGGGTTGATTTTTTGGGGGATATCTGTGCCTCCTGGATCTGGATTTCTGTTTCCTTTCCCAGATTAGGGAAGTTTTCAGCTACTATTTCTTCAAATAAATATTCTGTCTCTCTTTTTTTCTCTTATTCTTCTAGGATCTCTGTAATGCAAATTTTATTATGCTTGATGGTTTTGCTGAGTTTCCTTAACCTATTCTCTTTTGTTATTCTTTTTTTTCTATTTTCTGTTCTGCTTGATTTCTTTCCATCACTGTCTTTCATATCACTGATCTATTCTACTTCCTCTAGTCTACTATTTATTCCCTCTAGTTTATTTTTCCTGCTAGTGTATTTTTAATAACAGTTACTAAACTTTTCATCTCTCATGGTTCTTTTTCATATTTTTTAATTCTTGGTTGAAAGTCTCATTAAGATTCTCCACTCTTTTCTCAAGTCTAAAAATTATCCTTATGATCATCACTTTGAATTCCCTATCAGGAATATTGCTTATCTCTATTTTATTTAGCTCTTTTGCTGTGATTTTGTCATGTTCTTTCATATGGGACATATTCTTTGGTCTCCTCATTTTGTCTAACTCTCTGGGTCTATATCTGTGTATTAGGAAAGTCAGCTATATCTCCTGATATTGGAAGTAGTGGCCTCATGATAAAGAGATACTGTAGTGCTCTGTAGTGTAATTTCCCCTGTTTATCAGAACCTGGCACTTCAGGTGTGTCCCCTATGTGTGCTACATGTGTCCTACTATTGTGGTTGAGTCATGTTTGCCTTAAGTTCATTCAGTTGAAATAGCCCTCTTTGCCTGTTGTGGAAAGGATTTTGTCACTGTGCTGTTAAGGGGTCAGTCTTGAGCCTCCTTGGGTTTGGGTTGGGTCAAACCCTTAGTCCATTTGCCAAAACTATAGTCACACCAAGAGGGTGCTCTCCCTGTGTTGTTTCCTGTGAGGCTTTCATTGGTGGGTGGGGCCTTTAGTCAGACCAGATATCTGCCTCCAGTCTGTCTGTTGGAGTTCCTGTCATTCTGAGCTACAGATTTCTCTGTTTGTGCTGCCCCATGTGAGTTTTCCATTGGTGGAAGAAACAAGCAGTCAGATTAGATGCCTGTCCCCAGCCTACTGCTGGGGCTATAGTCTCACTGGTGTACGCAGTTGACTCCACCCACCCTTCCTGGGCCTAGTGTCACTTTGGAGTGCTCCTGGCGATGGTTAGGGCCAATTGGAGAATGAGACATGTCTCGTGTAGCTTTGGCTAGACTCCTGCCAAGTGACGCTGGTTAGATGAAACAGTCCACTGGAGCATGGTGGCAGAGTGTGTGGTATTAGAAAAGTATACACTATTCGGCTTGCAAGCTGGGACCTGAGGCCTCTTTGGAAAGATTCCTGCTGAGTGGGGTAGGTTGGATGGGACAAGTCTCTAGGAGAATGTGGAGGTGGGATTCACAGTATTATTAAGCTAAGAAATAAGTGTTGGCAATGGTTCCTGCAGGTGTCTGTGTATCTGACTAGTGGGGGGAGAGGAACAGAAATGGTGCCCACCAGCTCTTTTGATTTTGGAGAAGCCTCCTAAAGATCCCCGCCCCTCTAGCATATGTCCTGAGATTATTTAATAAATCTAGCTTCTTTTCTATAGGGTAGGAGTTAAGATGGTGAGGAATAGGGGGGACCCGAAGCTTGCTTCATCCCTCAAATACAGCTTGGTAAATATCAAATTATTATTATTTTTTAAACAATTTTTTATTATGTTATGTTAATCACCATACATTACATCATTAGTTTTTGATGTAGTGTTCCATGATTCATTGTTTGCCTATAACACTCAGTGCTCCATTCAATATGTGCCCTCCTTAATACCCATCACCAGCTAACCCATCCCCCTACCCCCCTCCCCTCTAGAACCCTCAGTTTATTTCTCAGAGTCCAGAGTCCATAGTCTCTCATGGTTCCTCTCCCCCTCTGATTCCCCCCACATTTTTCCCTTACTACTATCTTCTTCTTCTTCTTTTTTTTGTTAACATATAATGTATTATTTGTTTCAGAGGTACAGGTCTTTGATTCAACAGTCTTACACAATTCACAGTGCTCACCATAGCACATACCCTCCCCAATGTCAGTCACCCAGACACCAATTCTCTCCCACCCCCCACCACTCCAGCAGCACTCAGTTTGTTTCCTGAGACTAAGAATTCCCCATATCAGTAAGGTCATATGATACACGTCTCTCTCTGATTGACATATTTCATCAGTATAACACTCTCCAGTTCCATCCACGTTGTTGCAAATGGCAAGATTCCATTCCTTTTTATGGCTGCATAATATTCCATTGTATATAGACCACCTCTTCTTTATCCACTCATCTGTTGATGGACATCTTGGCTCTTTCCATAGTTTGGCTATTGTGGACATTGCTGCTATAAACATTAGGGTGCACGTAGCACTTTGGGTCCCTAATTTGTATCTTTGGGGTAAATACCCAGTAGTGGAATTGCTGGGTTGTAGGGTAGTTCTATTTTCAACTTTTTGAGGAACTTCCATACTGTTTTCCAGAGCGGTTGCACCAGCTTGCATTCCCACCAACAGTGTAGGAGGGTTCCCCTTTCTCCGTATCCCTGCCAACATCTATCGTTTCCTGACTTGTTAATTTTAGCCATTCTGGCTGGTGTGAGGTGGTATCTCATTGAGGTTTTGGTTTGGATTTCCCTGATGCCAAGCGATGTTGAGAACGTTTTCATGTGTTTGTTGGCCATTTGGATGTCTTCTGTGGAAAAATGTCTGTTCATGTCTTCTGCCCATTTCTTGATTAGATCAATTGTTTTTTGGGTGTTGAGTTTGATAAGTTCTTTATAGATTTTGGATACTAGCCCTTTCTTTATCTGAGGTCATTTGCAAATATCTTCTCCAATTCTGTCGGTTGTCTTTTAGTTTTGTTCACTGTTTCTTTGCTGTGCAAAAGCTTTTTATCTTGATGAAGTCCCAATAGTTCATTTTTGCCCTTGCTTCCCTTGCCTTTGGAGATGTTTCTAGGAAGAAGTTGCTGTGGCTGGGGTCTAAGAAGTTGCTGCCTGTGTTCTCCTTTAGGATCTTGATGGACTCCTGTCTCACATTGAGGTCTTTCAACCATTTTGAGTCTATTTTTGTGTGTGGTGTAAGGAAATGGTCCAATTTCATTCTTCTGCATGTGGCTGTCCAATTTTCCCAACACCAATTATTGAAGAGACTTTTTTCCATTGGATATTCTTTCTTGCTTTGTCAAAGATTAGTTGACCATAGAGTTGAGGGTCGATTTCTGGGCTCTCTATTCTCTTCCATGGATCTATGTGTCTGTTTTTGTGCCAGTACCATACTGTCTTGATGATTAGAGCTTTGTAATAGAGCTGGAAGTCCGGAATTGTGATGCCACCGGCTTTGCTTTTCTTTTTAAACATTCCACTGGCTATTTGGGGTCTTGTCTGGTTCCATACAAATTTTAGGATTATTTGTTCCATTTCTTTGAAAAAAGTGAATGGTATTTTTTTTTATTTATTTATTCATGAAAGACAGAGAGAGAGAGAGAGAGAGAGAGAGAGAGGCAGAGGGAGAAGCAGGCTCCCAAGGAGCAGGGAGCCTGATGTGGGACTCGATCCCAGGACCCTGGGACCATGACCTGAGCCGAAGGCAGACGCTCAACCATCTGAGCCACCCAGGCGCCCAAGTGAATGGTATTTTGATAAGGATTGCATTAAATGTATAGATTGCTCTAGGTAGCATTGACATCTTCACAATATTCTTCCAATCCATGAGCATGGAACGTTTTTCCTTTCTTTGTGTCTTCCTCAATTTCTTTCATGAGTATTTTAAAGCTTTCTGAGTACAGATTCTTTGCCTCTATGGTTAGATTTATTCCTAGGTATCTTATGGTTTTGGGTGTGATTGTAAATGGGATTGACGCCTTAATTTCTCTTTCTTCTGTCCTGTTGTTGGTGTGTAGGAATGCCACCGATTTCTGTGCATTGATTTTATATCCTGCCACTTTACTGAATTCCTGTATGAGTTCTAGCAGTTTTGGGGTGGAGTCTTTTGGGTTTTCCACATAAAGTATCATATCATCTGCAAAGAGTGAGAGTTTGACTTCTTCTTTGCCGATTTGGATGCCTTTGATTTCTTTTTGTTGTCTGATTGCTGTGGCTAGGACTTCTAATACTCTGTTGAACAGCAGTGGTGATAGTGGACATCCCTGCCGTGTTCCTGATCTTAAGGGGAAAGTTCTCAAGTTTTCCTCATTGAGAATGATATTTGCTGTGGGTTTTTCATAGATGACTTTTATGATATTGAGGTATGTACCCTCTATCCCTATACTCTGAAGAGTTTTGATCAAGAAAGGATCCTGTACTTTGTCAAATGCTTTTTCTGCATCTATTGGGAGGATCATATGGTTCTTGTTCTTTCTTTTATTAATGTATTGTATCACATGGATTGATTTGCACACGTTGAACCAACCTTGCAGCCCAGGGATAAATCCCACTTGGTCGTGGTGAATAATCCTTTTAATGTACTGTTGGATCCTGTTGGCTAGTATTTTGATGAGAATTTTTGCATCCATGTTCATCAAGGATATTGGTCTGTAATTCTTTTTGATGGGGTCTTTGTCTGGTTTTGGGATCAAGGTAATGATGGCCTCCGAAAATGAGTTTGGAAATTTTCCTTCCATTTATATTTTTTGGAACAGTTTCAGAAGGATAGGTATTAATTCTTCTTTAAATGTTTGGTAGAATTCCCCTGGGAAGCCAGCTGGCCCTGGGCTTTTGTTTCTTGGGAGATTTTTGATGACTGCTTCAATTTCCTTAGTGGTTATAGGTCTGTTCAGGTTTTCTATTTCTTCCTGGTTCAATTTTGGTAGTTGATACATCTCTAGGAATGCACCCATTTCTTCCAGGTTATCTAATTTGCTGGCATAGAGTTGCTCATAATATGTTCTTATAATTGTTTGTATTTCTTTGGTGTTGGTTGTGAACTCTCCTCTTTCATTCGTGATTTTGTTTATTTGGGTCCTTTCTCTTTTCTTTTTGATAAGTCAGGCCAGGGGTTTATCAATCTTTTTGATTCTTTCAAAGAACCAGCTCCTCGTTTCGTTGATCTGTTCTACTCTTCTTTTGGTTTCTATTTCATGGATTTCTGCTCTGATCTTTTTTATTTCTCTTCTCCTGCTGGGTTTAGGCTTTCTTTGTTGTTCTGTCTCCAGCTCCTTTAGGTGTAGGGTTAGGTTGTGTATTTGAGACCTTTCTTGTTTCTTGAGAAAGGCTTGTATTGCTATATAATTTCCTCTTAGGACTGCCTTTGCTGCATCCCAAAGATCTTGAACAATTGTGTTTTCATTGTCATTTGTTTCCATGAATTTTTTTAATTCTTCTTTAATTTTCTGGTTGACCCATTCACTCTTTAGTGGGATGCTCTTTAGCCTCCATGTATTTTAGTTCTTGCCGACCTTCCTCTTGTGAATGAGTTCTAGTTTCAAAGTATTGTGGTCTGAAAATATGAGGGAATGATCCCAATATCTTGGTACCAGTTGAGACCTGATTTGTGACCTAGGATGTGATCTATTTTGGAGAATGTTCCATGGGCACTAGAGAAGAATGTGTATTCTGTTGATTTGGGATGGAATGGTCTGAATATATCTGTGAGGTCCTTTTGGTCCAGTGTGTCATTTAAAGTCTTTACTTCCTTTTTGATCTTTTCTTAGATGATCTGTACATTTCAGTGAGGGGCGGTGCTAAAGTCTCCCACAATTATTGTATTGTTGTCAATGTGTTTCTTTGCTTTTGTTATTAATTGGCTTATGTAACCGGCTGCTCCCATGTTAGGGGCATAGAGATTTACAATTGTCAGATCTTGTTGGATAGACCCTTGAAGTATGTTATAGTGTCCTTCCTCATCTCTTATTATAGTCTTTGGTTTAAAATCTAATTTGTCTGATATAAGGATTGCCACCCCATCTTTTTTTTGGTGTCCATTAGCATGGTAAATTGTTTTCCACCCCCTCACTTTCAAGGTGGGGGTGTCTTTGGGTCTAAAATGAGTCTCTTGCAGACAGCATATTGATGGGTCTTGTTTTTTCATCCAATCTGATAGCCTGTGTCTTTTGATTGGGGGATTTAGCCCATTTACATTCGGGGTAACTATTGAAAGATATGAATAGTGCCATTGTATTGCCTGTAAGGTGACTGTTACTGTCTATTGTCTGTGTTCCTTTCTGGTCTATGTTACTTTTAGGCTCTCTCTTTGCTTAGAGGACCCCTTTCAATATTTCTTGTAGGGCTGGTTTCCTGTTCGCAAATTCCTTTAGTTTTGTTTGTCCTGGAAGCTTTTTATCTCTCCTTCTATTTTCAATGAGAGCCTAGCTGGATATAGTATTCTTGGTTGCATAGTTTTCTCATTTAGTGCTCTGAATATATCATGCCAGTCTTTCTGGCCTGCCAGGTCTCTGTGGATAGGTCTGTTGCCAGTCTAATGTTTCTAACATTGTAGGTTACAGATCTCTTGTCCCAGGCTGCTTTCAGGATTTTCTCTTTGTCTCTGAGACTCATAAATTTTGCTATTAGATGTCGGGATGTTAATCTATTTTTATTGATTTTGAGGGCGGTTCTCTGTGCCTCCTGGATTTTGATGCCGGTTTCCTTCCCCAAATTAAGGAAGTTCTCTGCTATAATTTGCTTCACTATACTTCTGCCCCTCTCTCTCTTTCTTCTTCTTCTTCTGGGATCCCAATTATTCTAATATTGTTTCATTTTATGGTATCACCTATCTCTCAAATTCTGCCCTCGTGATCCAGTAGTTGTTTATCTCTCTTTTTCTCAGCTTCTTTATTTTCCATCATTTAGTCTTCTATATCACTAATTCTCTCTTCTGCCTCATTTATCCTAGCATTTAGATCCTCCATTTTGGATTGCACCTCATTAATAGCCTTTTTGATTTAGACTTGGTTAGACTTTAGTTCTTTTATTTCTCCAGAAAGGGTTTCTCTACTATCTTTCATGCTTTTTTCAAGCGAAGCTAGTGTCTTTAAAATTGTCATTCTGAACTCTAGTTCCAGAATCTTACTAATGTCCGTATTGATTAGGTCCCTGGAAGTTGGTACTGCCTCTTGTTCTTTTCTTTGAGGTGATTTTTTTCCATCTTGTCATTTTATCCAGAGGAGAAGAGATGAATGAGAGAACAAAATGCTAACAAGGTAACAATGACCCCAGAAAAATATACACTAGACAAATCAGGAAAGTCCTGAAACTGGGGGAAAAGAAGGGGATAGAAAAAAAAGAGAGAAATAAAAGAAAAAGATAAAAAAAACCCCAGAATATGATCAAATATGATCAAGCTGGTGCATAGATCAGTGCTACACACTAGATTTTGGGCGTATTTTGGTCTGTTAGAAGAAAATGCCTCCCAAATTTTTAAAGAAAAAAAAATATATGTACAAAAATAAGGGTAAATATGATGAAAGGATGGAATATGACTGGAAAGATGAAAATTATAAAAGATTTTATAAAAGGAATTGATAAAAAGTTGGTTGAAAAAAGAAAGAAGAGGATTAAAAAAGAATAGAGAGGGAATGTGGTCAAGCAGGAGACTAGAACAAAGCCATACACTAGAGATTTAGGGAATATTTTTGTCTGTTAGAAGAAACTGTATTCCAAAATTTTAAAGAGAGAACACTTAGATATATATATACCAAAAATAAGGTTAACTACTATGAAGGGATAGAATATGACTCCAAAAATGAAAAATAAAAAAAGATTTTTAAAAAAAGGATTGGTAAGATGTTGGTTGAAACAGGGAAAAGGAAAAATTCAAAAAAAAAGAAAAGAAAAGAAAAAGAAATTTTAAAAAATTAACTATGAAAGACTAAAGAATCATGGGGAAAAAGCCATGAATTCTGTGTGTAGTATTCCCCTAGAGGTGGAGTTCTGCCATTCTCATTGATCGGTAAACTTTGTCTTGGCTGGCTGTTCTTGTTGATCTTCTGGGGGAAGAGCCTGTTGCCATGGTTCCCAAATGTCTTTGCCGGAGGCAGAATTGCCCTACCCTTGCCATTCCCGGCTAAGTAATCTGCTCGGGTTTGCTCTTGGGAGGTTTGTTCCCTGCAAGCTTTCCATACAGCTTTGGTGGATGAGAGTGAAAATGGTGGCCTCCCAATCTCCATCCTGGAGGAGCTAAGATCTCAGGGCCCCACTCCTCAGTGAGCCCCCAGAGAAAAGCAGTCAATCGCTCCTATCTCCCCAGTCTCCTGCTGCACTCTGTGCTCACCCAGCCTGTGACCAAGCATTTCTATCTCTGGCACACAACCCTGTGTGGAGTCTCCAAACCCAGCAGATCCCTGTTGTGCACTCCCATGCTGCTCCTCCCAGGGGAGGAAGGGGAGTCCCTCAGGATCTGCCACTTGTTGGGCCCCTGCTGGAAGAACAGTGGCCTGACTGTGTCCTGGATCATGGTTTATGGCAACCCTGAGCTGAAAGCCCACTCCTCAGCTCTGTCTCTGCAGCAAGCTTCCCCTCTCCTATACCTGGGAGCTCTGCCACACTCAGGCACCGCTGGTCTTTCTGTGACCCTGAGGTTCCTGAGACCACACTGTCCCAGCGAGGGTTCCACCCCCTGCTTAGCCACTGGAGCGACATTCCTCAGCAGAGCCGACTTCTAAAATTTCCGATTTTGTGCTCTGCTGCTCTATCACTTGCCGGTAGTGGCTGATGGAGGTCCCCTCCCCCGCCGTCTATCTTCCCAAATATTGCCTCAGATTCACTTCTCCACACGTCCTACCTTCCAGAAAGTGGTTGCTTTTCTGTTCAGAGAGTTGCTGCTATTCTTTTCTTTGATCTCCTGTTGAGTTTGTAGGTGTTCAGAATGGTTTGATCCTTATCTAGCTGAATTCCTGGGACCAGACGAAATTTAAGTCTCCTACTCCTCTGCCATCTTGCTCCTCCCCCCATATCAAATTATTTTGAACACCCAAGAAATTGATCTGAGGACTGAGAGAGAGCAAAAATGCACAACTAGAGTTTGCAAAATGGCCACATTGTAGGAGGCAGGAGCTGCAGAGGGTTGATTTGGAGGAGAAAAGAACTATCGGTGCTGCAAATGGGAAGAAGCCCTGTTCACAGACAGAAGAGTATGAGAGAGAGAGACAGAGAGAAAGAATGAAAGCACAGCAAGGGGATTGCACACACAAAAAAGTCTTCCCCAAAACTACTGACTGGGAAAAGAATAGGGCCTAACCACTGCAAGTTTTTATAAGTGGCAGAGTGAAAATTTTGAAGTTTTGAGATCCACTCCATCACCAGGGTTAGGCGTTATGGTCTTGCTGGTGCTCCAATGGGGAAGGATGGCAGAGACCTGGGGGCAAGCAATGTGATCTGAGGATCCCCTGAGTCGTACAAGGAGAACCAGTTCCTGTGCTTGGAGTGCATTTGGGACTGGCAGCATGGCCTCTCCAGGGACAAAAAACCCAATGGGCACCACTGGTAGCTGAAACTTCCCTAAACTTGGGAAGGAAACAGACGTTGAAAACCAAGAAGCAGAGAGAACTCCCATTAAATGCAACAAAAGGCAGCCATCACCAAGATATATCATAGTCAAATTCACAAAATACACAAAGGAGGAATCCTGAAAGCAGTAAGGGGGGGAAAAGTCAGCCTACAAGGATTTCCACAGAAATCTGGCAGGCCAGAAGACAGTGGCAGGATATATTCAACAGGCTGAATGGGAAAATTATGCAGCCAAGAATACTTCCTCTAGCAAGGCTATCATTCAGTGTAGAAGGAGAGATAAATTTTCCCAGACAAAAACTAAATGAGTTCATGGACACTAAACCCGACCTGCAAGAAATATTAAAGGGGACTCTTTGAGCAGGGGAAAAAGACCAAAAGCAAGAAATACTAGAAAGGAATAGAGAACATCACCAGAAACACCAACTTTCCAGGTAACACAATGACACTAAATTTGTATCTATCAATAATCACCATGAATGTAAATAAAATAAATGATCTAATTAAAAGGCATAGGGTTTCAGAATAGATAAAACAAACATGACCCACCTATATACTGCCTACAAGAGACTCATTTTAGACCTAAAGACATCTGAAGATTGAAAGTGAGGGGATGGAAAACCATCTATCATGCTAATGGACATCAAAAGAAAGCCAGAGTAGCCATAATAATACCAAATAAACTAGATTTTAAAACAAACAATGCAACAAGAGATGAAGAAGGACATTATATCATAATTGAGGTGCCTATCCACCAAGAAGGTCTAACAATTGTAAATATTTATACCCCCAACTTGGGAGCACCCAAATATATAAAATAATTAATAACAAACATAAAGAAACCCATTGATAACAATACAATAATAGTAAGGGACTTTAATACACCAGGTACATTATCTAAGCAGAAAATCAACAAGAAAACAATGGCTTTGAATGACGTACTGGACCAGATGGACTTAAGAGATACATTCAGATCATTTCATCCTAAAACAACAGAGTACGCATTCTTTTCAACTGCACATGAAACATTCTCTAGACTAGATCACATACTGGGTCGCAAATCAGTATTCAACAGTAGGAAAAGATTGAGATCATACCATACATATTTTCAGACCAGAGTGTGATGAAACTTGAAGTCAACCACAGGAAACAGTTGGAAAGACCACAAATAGATGGAGATTGAAGAACATCCTACTAAAGAATGAATGGGTCAACCAGGAAATTAAAGAGGAAATAAAAAAAAAAGAAAAGAAATGGAAGCAAATGAAACTGAAAACATGACAGTCCAAAACCTCTGGGATGCAGCAAAGGCTCTCCTAAGACATAAGTATATTGCAATACAGGCCTACCTCAAGAAGCAAGAAAAAGCTAAAATACACAACAGAGCCTTACACCTAAAGGAGGTAGAAAAAGAACAGCAAATAAAGCCTAAAGCCAACAGAAGAAGGAAAATAATAAAGATTAGAGCAGAAATAAATGATATAGAAACAAAAAAAAATCCAGTAGAGCAAATCAATGAAAGTAAGAACTGGCTCATTGAAAAAATTAACAAACTTGATAAACCCCTAGCAAGACTTATCAAAAAGAAAAGAGCAAGGACCCAAATAAATAAAATCATGAATGAAAGTGGAGAGATCACAACCAACTCCACAGAAATAGAAACAATTTTAAGAGAATATTATGAAAAATTATATGCCAACAAAGTGGGCAATCTGGAAGAAAAGGACAAATTTATAGAAACATATAAACTATGAAAACTGAAACAGGAAGAAATAGAAAACTTGAACAGATCAATAACCAGCAAAGAAATTGAATCAGTAATCAAAAATCTCCCAACAAACAAAAGTCCAGGGCCAGATAACATCCCAGGGGAATTTACTAGACATTTAAGGAAGAATTAATACCTATTCTTCTTAAACTGTTCCAAAAATAGAAGTGGGAGGAAAACTTCCAACTTCATCCTATGAGGCCATCACTACCTTAATTCTAAACTAGACAAAGACCCCAACAAAAGGGAATCACATGCCAGTATCCCTGAAAAACGTGGTTGCAAAAGTTCTCAACAAGATATTAGCAAATCAAAACCAACAGTACATTAAAAGATTTATTCACTATGATCAAGTAGGATTTATTCTTGGGCTGCAGGGTAGTTCAATATTTGCAAATCGATCAATCTGATAAACCACATTAATAAAAGATAAGAACCATAGATCCTCTCAATAGATGCAGAAAAAGCATTTGATAAAACACACCATCCATTCATGATAAAAATCCTCAACAAAGTAGGTATAGATGGAACATACCTCAATATCATAAAAGCCATATATGAAAGACCCACAACTAATATCATCCTCAATGAGGAAACACTGAGAGTTTTTCCTCTACAGTCCTGAACAAGACAGGGCTGTCCACTTTCACCATTACTATTGAACATAGTACTGCAAGTCTTAGCCTCACCAGTCAGACAAAAAAAAAAGAAGAAGAAGAAGAAATAAAAAGCATCCAAATCAGCAAGAAGTCAAACTTTCACTATTTGCAGAGTACATGATACTCTATGTAGAAAACCCATAAGATTCCACAAAAATTCCTGGAACTTATATAAGAATTCAGAAAATTCACAGGATATAAAATCAATGCACAGAAGTTTGTTGCATTTCTATACACCAATAATGAAATAGCAGAAAGAGAAATCAAGGAATCGATTCCATTTACAATTTCAGCAAAACCCATAAGATACCTAGGAATAAACCTAACCAAGGAGGTAAAAGATCTGTACTCTGAAAATTATGATTATGAAAGAAAATGAAGAGGACACAAAGTAATGGAAAAACATTCTATGTTCATGGAATGGAAGAACAAATATTGTTAAAATGTCTATACTACCCAAAGCAATCTACACATTTAATGCAATTCTTATCAAAATATGAGCATTTTTCACAGAGCTAAAAGAAACAATCCTAAAATTTGTATGGAACTGCAAAAGACCCGAATAACAAAAGCAATCCTGAAAAAGAAAAGCAAAGCTGGAGGCATCATGATTCCAGACTTCAAGCTATATTACAAAGCTGCAGTCATCAATACAGTATGGTACAGGCACAAAAACAGACACATAGATCAATGGAACAGAATAGAAAACCCAGTAATGGACCCTGAACTATATGGTCAACTAATCTTTGAGAAAACAGGAAAGAATATCCAGTGGAAAAAAGTCTTTTCAACAAATGGTGTTGGGAAAACTGGACAGCAACATGCAGAAGAATGAAACTGGACCATGTCCTTACACCATACACAAAAATAAATTCAAAACGGATGAAAGCCCTAAATGTGAGGTAGGAAACCATCAAAATCCTGGAGAACACAGGACAAAACCTCTTTGACCTTGTCTGCAGCAACTTCTTACTAGACACATCACTGGAATCAAGGGAAACAAATGCAAAACAACTATTGGGACTTCATCAAGATAAATTCCTTTGCACAGGGAAGATAATAAGAAAAGTAAAAGGCAGCCTATGGAATGGGAGAAGATATCTGCAAATGACATATCGGATAAAGGGTTAGTATCCAAAATCTATAATGAACTTAATTACACTCAACACCCCAAAAAACAAATAATCCAGTTAAGAAAGGGGCAGAAGACATTAATAGACATTTATCCAAAGAAGAGATCCAGATGGCTAACAGACTCATGAAAAGATGCTCAACATCACTCATCATCAGAGAAATACAAGTCAAAACTATAATGAAATACCACCTCACATCTGTCAGAATGGCTAAAATTAACAACACAGGGAACAGCAGATCCTGGTGAGGATGCAGAGAAAGGGGAATCTTCTTGCACTGTTGGTGGGAATGGAAACTGGTGCAGCCACTCTGGAAAACAGTATGGAGCTTCCTCAGTAAGTTAAAAATAGAACTACCCAGTGATCCCACAACTGCACTACTAGGTATTTACCCAAAGGATACAAAAATACAGATTGGAAGGGAACATCCACCCTGATGTTTATAGCAGCATTATCAACAGTAGCCAAACTATGGGAAGAGCCTGACTGAAGAATGGATAAAGAAGATGTGTGATTATTATTATTATATATATTACTCAGACATCAAAAAGAATGAAATCTTTCCTTTTGCAAAAACGTGGATAGAGTTAGAGAGTATTATGCTAAGCAAAATATGTCAGAGAAAGACAAATACCATATGATTTCACTCATATGTGGAATTTAGGAAGCAAAACAGATGAACATATGGGAATGAGAAAAAAAAAAGAGGGGGAAGCAAACCATAAGAGACTCTAGAGAAGAAACCTAGGAGTGATGGAGGGAGGTGGCTGAGGGATGGGCCAAACAGGTGATAGGTATTAAGGAGGGCACTTGTTATGATGAGCACTGGGTGTTATATGTAAATGATGAATCACCAAATTCTACTTCTGAAACCAATATTACACTATGTGTTAACTAAGTTGAATTTAAATAAAAATTTGGAAGAAAAAAGGTAAATAAATCTCCTTCCAGCATACCCCAGGCACTTTTCAAACTGCTGCTTCTATGATGTATCTCAACAGGGCTATTTGTTATGCTGGGTCTTAAAAGGCTGAGACTGTTTTCCTATAGCCCTCAGCTATCCCAGAGCCAACCTTACTGCTTTTAAAGTTCTAGCTGCTAAATCTCACTGAGTGTAAAAAGCTCATGACTTTAAGCCCCTCTGGTTTTCAAAGCCAAATGTTATGGGTACTCATCTTCTTAGTGCAGGTCCCCTATGTTTGGGGTGCCTGGTGGGTCTGTTCCTCTCCTTTCTCTGTGCTTGTGGTGTCTGTCCCATTTGTGATTAGTCTCACAGTTTAGTTTTGTTGCCGAGTACCTCTCCACCTTCTTACTATTTTTGATATAGCCTTCTCTCTAAGATTAACTGTGGAGAGTCTGTTCTGCCAGGCTTTAGTTCATTTTCTGGGTTAGTTACTCTAATGTGGCTCTTATCTGGTTGTATCTGTGAGATGAGGTGAGCTTAAGGTTCTCCTAATTTGTCATCTTCCCCGGCTCCCTTTTATTTCTTAATATATGCATTTATTGCTATAAATTTCCTTTCAGAACTGATTTGGAGCATCCCACAATATTTGGTATATTGTGTTTCCACTTTCATTTGTTTTAAAATGTTTTTATTTCCCTTTTGATTTCTCATTTACCCATAGGTTGTTCAAAAATGTGCTGTTTACTTTCCATTTACCTATAGATTTTTCACCTGTCTTATCTTTGTTGATTTCAATATTCATACCATTGTGTCAGAAGAGATATTGGTATGAATTTAACCTTCTTAAGTTTTCTAAAACTTGTTTTGTGTCCTATTATATAATCTACCTTGGAAAATACACTGTGTGCACTTGAGAAAAATGTTTATTCTGCTGCTATTGGTTGGAATGTTCTATATATACATCTAGTAAGTCCAGTTGTTCTAAAGTGTGCTTCAATTTTAACATTTTATTGCTGATTTTCTGTGTGGATGATCTATCTATTGCAGAAAGTGGAATATCATTGTCCTCTAATATTATTTTATTGTTTATTTTTCCCTTCAGATTAGTTAGTATTTGCTTAATATATTTAGGTGCTCTGATGATGGGTGTTCATATATTTATGATTGTTACATTTTCCTTTTTTATTGAAGTATAGTTGACATAGTGTTATATTAATTTCAGACATACAATATAATTATTCAACAATTCTGTACATTACTCAGTGCTCATCACAATAAGTGTACTCTTAATCCCTTTTATCTATTTCACCCATTCTCCCACCTACCTCCGCTCTGGAAACCACCAGTTTATTCTCGGTATTGAAGAGTCTGTTTTGTTTGTCTCTTTTTTTCCTTTGTTTATTAATTTGTTTTCTTTCTTAAATTCCACATATGTCTTCTTGATGTATTAGCTCCTTTACTATTATTCAATGGCTTTCTTTGTCTCTTGTTACTGGTTTTGCCTTCAAGTCTAATTTGTCTGATATAAGTATAGCTACTTCCACTTCTGTTTTCCACTTGCTTGAAATATTTTCTTCCATCCTTTCACTTTGAGCCTGTATGTCTCCTTAGAGCTGAAATGAATCTCTTGTAGGCAGCCTACCTTTGGGTCTTTAAAAAAAATATTTTCTGCTATCATGTGCTTTTTGATTAGTGAATTCAATCCATTTACATTTAGGGTGATTATTGATATGTAAGGACTTATGACTACCATCATGTTTTTTGCCTTCTAGTAATTTTGTATCTCCATTTTTTCTTTTTCCTTCTGTTTCTGCCTATTTTTGTAAATTGGTGCTTTTACATGGTGGTATGCTCTGTCTACCTACCCTCCCCCATTTTTGCTTCAACAATCTACTCTAGATTTTTGCTTTGTCATTACCACAGGGTTTACATTAAACATCTCATAAATAAAACAATAAATTTTATGTTGATAGCAACCTATCTTTATTTTTGTATAATCTCTACCCTTTGCTCCTCCACTTTTATTTTTTGATGTCACAATCTACCTCTTTTTATCCTCTGTGTTTGTTAACAAATTATAGTAGCCACAATTCTTTTTTAAAGATTTATTTATTTATTTATTTATTTATTTATTTATTTATTGAGAGAAAGCATGAGTTGGGGTAGGGGAAGAGGGAGAGAATCTTTAAGCAGACTCCCCACTGAGCACAGAGCCTGATGCGGGTCTGAATCTCATGACCCATGAGATCATGACCTAAGCCAAAACCAAGAGTCAGACACGAATGAACCACCCAGGCACCCAGCTATAGTTATTTTTAATACTCTTTTCCTTTAACTTTTCTACTATAGTTAAGTGGTTAACATTCCATTCTAATACAGAGTTACATTAGAAAACTAATGTCTATTGACTGTCTATTTTTCACTCACTAAAGTGTTGTATACTTTCATATGTTTTCATGCCACTGATTAGCATCTTTTCTTTTCAGCTTGAAGAACCCCTTCTAGCATTTCTTATAAGTCAGGTCTACTGGTGGTGAGCTCTCACAGCTTTTGTTTCTCTGAGAAAGTCTTCTTTTCGCCTGCATATCTGAGGGATAACTTTGCCAGATAAAGTACTCTTGGTTGGTAACTTTTTGGTCTTTCAACACATTGAGTATGTCATTCCATTTTCTCCTGCGCTATAGAGTTTCTATTGAGAAATCTGCTGATAATCTAATGGGAGTTCCCTTGTAGGTTACTTCCTTTTTTCTCTGGTTGCCTTTGAGATTATTTATCATTGATTTTTGACAGATTCATTATAATATGTCTTAGAGAAAGGCTCTTCCTATTGAGATAATAGAGTGTTATATTAGCTTCATGTACTTGTGTGTCCAAGTTCTTTTCCAAGTCTGGGAAATTCTCAGCTATTATTTCTTTAATAAGCTCTCTGCCACTTTCTCCCTCTTTTCTCTTTCTGGAATCCCAATTATTCTAATATTTTCCTTTCTGATAGAAACTGATAGCTCTCATAGGGTTTCTTCACTTTTAGAAATCTTAGTTCTTTCTTCTGACTGAATTATTTCTATATTACTATCCTCCAGTTCACTTATTCCATATGGCCTTCTCTATTACCAATGCACTTTATTGAATTCTTCTCATTTCTCGAATTCTATATAATTTAATAATTATATATTATATAATATATATTTTATACATGATATACATGTATACATTTTATACATGATATATATAATATATATTATATAAATTATACATATAATTTAAAATCTCTTTGGTAAAGAACTTCTGTTTATTAATTTTATTCTTGAGTTCATTGAATTATGTTCTAAGGTTTCTAATAGCTTGGATTATGTGCAAAGACTATTTTGAATTCTTTCTTTGTTAGTCCACAATATTTTGTGCCTTTGAATTCAGTAGTTGGAGAATTACTGTTTTCTTTTTTCAATTCAATATTTGTTTGATTTTTTCATGGTGTTTGTAGGTTTGTGCTTCTGCTTTCACATTTGATGTAGCAGACACCTCCTTAACTAAAGTTTTATTTCTTCTACAGTTCTTACAATTCAATAGGCTGGCTATTTGAAACATTTTTTAATATTCCAGAAGGTGACACTATAGCTCACGTTTGTAGTTTCTCTCTGGCCCACTGACCTTGGCCTATTATCTGAGGATCCTGTTTTTACCAGAACTTACTCTCACAGATGCACTCTGGAGCACTTACAAGGAAATGGCAGCAGAGTTGAGAAAGGTGTGGATTTAGCAGTTGGGGCTTGGATGATGTCCACAGACCTGGTGGGGACATCCTCAAGTGGTGCACTCTCAGAGGTTTATGGACAGACTTCTTGCTGAAGTCCTGAAGTAGACAGCAAGAAACATGTTCATGTAACGTCCTTTGATGTTTTTACTGTTTCCTTCAGGTTCTTCTTTTTCTCCCTCCCCCCAGTCATGGAGGTCCTCACTCAGCAATTCAGATGCTTCTGGAGAGAAATGGGTTTCTCAAGCTGCAACCTACACAATTGGGGTAAGCCAGCAGTCACTCATTACTTTTGCTTTTATGTTTTCCTGGAAAAGGTTACCACTTTCCATCTCCTCTGCTGGAGAGACTGCTGCTATTGCTGCCAAAAGCCCAGCCCCTTGAAGTGTCATCCTAGGGAGGGGGCTACCTTGACAAGTTTTTCTCTCTCTTCTGTATTCAAACTGGTCACTGTCCCATTCCAGTGGTGTGCTTGAATCTCTCCTTAGGCAGGCTGGACTTCCACCAATTCTCCTGTTCATAGGTATCTGGAAGGCAGTTATGCTCACCACTATACCACCAACGCCATAGGTATCTGCTAAGCTTTGTACTCTTTAGGTTTCTACCCCCCATGGTGGGGTAAGGCAGATATGCCTACTGCCTTGGATTTACAATCCTTACCAAGGTACTCTTTGTTTATTTCAGATACACATGTGGGCTAGAAACCTCCCAGGTCCCCTGATATAATGTGTAGAGGAGTTTTTGTTTGGTTATGGATGCCTAATTAGTTGTTTAAAAAGGGGGAGAGATACACCATCATGATGCTGACATCCCCAATGATTCTTTTTATCAGATATTATATTTTTGTTCTAAAATCTTCACTTACTCCAAGGAGGAGTTAAGATGGTGTAGAAGTAGGGGGACCCTGGGCATCCCTTGTCCCTTGTACACAGCTGTATTGAGGTCAAATCACTTGAAACACCTAGCAAATAGATCTGAGGTTGGAAGAAGGATCTCCACAGTTGGAAGGAAACAGCATAGCAAGTGGAAGGTGCATGGAAGTGAATTGGGGGAGAGAAAAGCTGCCCTGCTGCTGAGGAGAGTGAACTTTTTTTGCAGGGAGAGAAAAGGGAGAGAGGGAGAGAAGGGTTAAGGGAGTGTGGCATTGAGTTCAAACAAAAAGGAAACCTCTCAGACCACAGACTGGGGAGCCAGGTGGGGCAGGAACTGAGTGGCACAGGTATTTTGCAAACAATAACTGGAGCTCAAGCTCTGAGATTTTGGAAGTGCACGACTTTCACTGGGACTGAGCTATAGGGTGCACACCTGGAGAGAAGGAGTGCTCTGGTCCAGGAGTGAGCACAAAGTGGTGTAGGGCTCTCCAGGGTCACACTGGGAGAGATCATTCCTCTTCCTGGAATACATTTGGAGGAGGATATATTGCCTCTCCACAGACAAAAGATCTTGCAGGCTCCAGCAAAATGTCTTTCCTAGACAGGGGACAAAGGCATGTGCAGAGGGTAGTTAACCTTGTTACTCATTTTTATGGTGACATACCACAGATTCTGTGCACTGCACAGGCAGGGGACTGTTTTTCTGTGACAAAGGGCACTAGTCAGTGTGCAGCAAGCTTCTAATCTGGAGGAAGAGCAGGTCTGAGCAGTGCCAGCTCTTTAAGATTTGGAGTTTTGAATCCCAGGCACCTGCCAAAGATAAAATGCAGGAGATTTGGAGTTTTGAATCCCAGTTTTGCCAAAGATAAAACTTAGGAGAGCTGGCTGCAGGGCACAATGAGGGCCCCTGTTTTTCTGTGAGGGCTTCCTGAACAGCAGGGGGTGTGAGATCTCCTTGTCCAGGGACAAAAGAGTGAGGTGTCGCCATTTTACCACGACTACCAAAACGGCTGGACATCAGAGAACAACACAGTGGCCCCTAGTGTTTGTAGGAGCCACTTACATCAAACCCTGCCCCACTGTGCATAGCAAGTGCTTTTTTTACTGGTCAGGATTGACTTTGAGCCACCAGAGCAGGCCTCTCCCCCAGAAGAGCAAAACAGGCAGTATGCCACATGCACCAAGTCTACTGATCATACAGTGCTTCAAATCATCCCCTTCAGTTTTGTTGGCAATAGGACCAGGCTGGGTTTTTTTTTTTTTCTTTCTTTCTTATTCTTTCTTTCTCTTGTGCAATCAGGGTTATGGTTTTTTGTTAGTTAGTTTGTTTTATCATTTCCTTTTCTTTGTTTTTGGAATCAGGTTTCTTTTTTTTCTTTTTCCCTTCCTTTTTCTTTAGAATCAGGTTGATAGTTTTTGTGATTGTTTATTTTTTGTTTTGTTTTGTTTTGTTTCCGAGTCCCTTTCTTTTCTCTTTTGTTTGCATCAGGCTTTTTATCTCTTTTTTCTTTTTCTTTTCTTCCTTTTTTTCCAGGCTTTATTCAACAAACAAATCAAAGCACACCTAGATAAAGGTTCAAGCACTCCACACTGCAAACAAGGAGGAATGCTGAGGAGGACTGACCAGTAGGAAAAAGCAGCCAAAACATAACAGTTGAGTGCACACAACATACACCAGGAACACTTCTTGAAGTGCCAGACCCTGGACAGTGTATGACCTGTTTTTAATATAACATTACTCTGAAGTGCAGGAAATATAACAAGCTTTCATAATACACAAAAGATAAAAACTTAGCCAAAATGTTAAGATGGAGGAATTCTCCCCAAAAGAAAGGTCAGGAAGATATCACAGCCAGGGACTTGCTGAAAACAGATAAGCAATATATCTAACAAGAATTTCGATCTACAGTCATAAGACTACCAGCTGGACATGAAAAAAACATAGAAGACACCAGAGAAACACTTGCTGCAGAGATAAAAGATGTAAAAACTAGTCAGGCTGAAATTTAAAAAAATGCTATAACTGATGCAAAACAGATTGGACATAAAAACAATGATGATTAAAGAAGAAGAGGGAGGATAGGCGATATAGAAGATAAAATTATGGAAAATAATGAAGCTGAAAAGAAGAGAGAAAGAAAACTATTAGATTATGAATATAGACTTAAGGAACTCAGAGATTCCACAAAGGACAATAATATCCATATCTTAGCAGTCCCAGAAGAAGAAGAGCAGGGAAAAGAGGCAGAAGGTTTATTTGAACAAATTAAATCTGAGAACTTCCCTAATCTGGGGAAGGACACAGGCATTCAAGTCCAAGAGGCACAGAGAACTCCCCTCAAATCAACAAAAACAGGTCAACACCAAGATATATCATAGTGAAACTTGCAAAATACAAAGATAGAGAGAGAATTCTGAAAACAGCTAAGGAAAAGTCCTTAACCTATAAGGGTAGACACATAAGGCTAACAGCAGATCTGTCCACAGATACCTGGCAGGCCAGAAAGGACTGGCATGATATATTCAATGTGATAAATGGGAAAAAATATGCATCCAAGAATACTTTATCCAGCATGGCTGTCATTCAGAATAGAAAGATATTTTCCAAGATAAACAAAAACGAAAGGAGTTTGTGAACACCAAACCAGCTCTGCAAGAAATATTAAAGGGGACACTTTGAGTAGGAAAGAGAGACCAAAAGCAACAAAGACTAGAATGCAACAGAGACAGTCTACAGGAATATCAAAATTGGAGGTAATACAATGAAACTAAATTCATATCTTTCAATAATTACTCTGAAAGGAAGAGGATAATAGGCTTCAATAAAAAGACATAGGGTATTAGAATGGATTAAAAAATAAACAAAACCTATTGATATGTTCCTTACAAGAGACTCATTTTAGATCCAAAGACACTTCCATTTTGAAAGTGAGGAGGTGGAGACTCATTTATCATGCTAATGGACATCAAAAAGAAAGCTGGAGTAGCCAAACTTGTATCAGAAAAACTAGATTTTAAACCAAAGTCTGTAATAAGACATGAGGAAGGACACTATATCATAATAAAGGGGTCTATCCAATAAAAGAGCTAACAATTATAAATATTTATGTATCTAACTTGAGAGCACCCAAATACATAAGCCATTTAATAACAAACTTAAAGAAACTCATTGATAATAACACAAAAAGAGTCGGGGATTATAGCATCTCACTCACAGCAATGAGCAGATCATTTAAGCAGAAGATCAACAAGGAAACAAGGGCTTTGAGTGACACACTGGACCAGATGGACTTCACAGATATATGCAGAGCATTTCATCCTAAAGCAGCAGAATATACATTTTTTTGACTACACATGGAACGTTCTCCTGACTAGATCACATTCTGGTTCACAAATCAGGCCTCAACCAAAACAAAAAGATTGAGATGATACCATGCGTATTTTCAGACCACAATGTTATGAAACTTGAAGTCAACCATAAGAAAATATTTGGAAGGACCACAAATACATAGAGGTTAAAGAACATCTTACTAAAGAATGAATAGGTCAACCAGGAAGTTAAAGAAGAATTAAAAAAATACATGGAAGCAAATGAAAATGAAAACAGACAGTTCAGAATGTTTGGGATGCAGCAAAGGCAGTCTTAAGAGGGAAGTATATAGCAATACAGACCTTCCTAAAAAAGCAAGAAAACTCTCCAGTACACAACCCAGCTTTACTCCTAAAGGAGCTAGAAAAAGAATAGCAAATAAGCATAAATCCAGCAGGATAAGGGAAATAATAAAGATTAGAGCAGAAATAAAAAAAAAAACAGTAGAAAAGATCAATAAAACTAGGAGCTGGTTCTCTGAAAGAATTAATGAAATTGATAAACCAGACTTACAAAAAGAAAAAAGAAAGGACATTAATAAATAAAATTACTAATGAGAGAGGAGAAATCACAACCAACACCACAGAAATACCAACAATAATAAGAGAATGTAATGAAGATTATATGCCAACAAAGTGTGCAATCTGGAAGAAATGGATAAATTCCTAGAAACATATAAACTACCCAAAGTGAAACAGGAAGAAATAGAAAATTTGAACAGACTGATAACCAGCAAAGAAATTGAATCAGTAATCAAAAATCTCCCAACAAACAGAAGTTGAGAGCCAGGTGGCTTCCCAGGGGAATTTTCCCAAATGTTTAAAGAAGAGTTAACACCTGTTCTTCTCAAACTGTTCCAAAAAATAGAAATAGAAAGAAAACTTCCAAATTCATTCTACAAGGCCAGCTTTAATTTGATATCAAAACCAAAGACCCCACTAAAAAGGAGAATCACAGGCCAATATCCCTGATGAACATGGATGCAAAAAATTCTCAACAAGACACTAGCGAATTGAAACCAACAGTACATTAAAAGAATTATTTACCATGATCAAGTGGAATTCATTCCTGAGCTGCAAGGGTGGTTCAGTATTTGCAAATCAATCAACGTGATAAGCCACATTAATAAAAGAAAAGATAGGAACCATACGATCCTCTCAATAAATGCAGAAAAAGCATTTGACAAAATACAGCATCCCTTTCTTGATAAAAGTCCCTTAAGAAAGTACGGATAGAAGGAACATAACTCAACATCATATAGACCATATACAAAAGACTCACAGCCAATATCATCCTTAATGGGGAAAAAACTGAAAGCTTTCCCCCTAAGGTCAAGAACATGACAGGGATGTCTACTGTCACCACTGTTGTTCAACATAGTACTGGAAGTCCTAGCCTCAGCAATCAGAATACAAAAAAGAAATAAAAGGGATCCACATAACATAATAAAATAAAATTTTAAAAAAAGAAAAGGGATCCAAATCAGCAAGGAAGAAGTGAAATTTTCACTATTTGCGGAGTACATGATACTCTATGTAGAAAACCTAAAAGACTCCACCAAAAAATTGCCGAAACTGATATAGGAATTCAGAAAATTCACAGGATATAAAATCAATGCACAGAAGCCTGTTGCATTTCTATACACCAATAATGAAGTAGCAAAAAGAGAAATCAAGGAATCGATTTCATTCACAATTGTACTCCAAACCGTAAGATACCTAGGAATAAACCTAATCCAAGAGGTAAAGGATCTGTACTCTGAAAACTATAGGACATTTATGAGAGAAATTGAGGAAGACACAAAAAATTGGAAAAACATTCCATGTTCATGGATTGGAAGAACAAATATTTTTAAAATGACACCCCAAAACAATCTATACATTCAATGCAATCCCTATCAAAATACCACCAGAATTTTTCACAGAGCTGGAACAAATACTTCTGAAATTTGCATGGAACTGGAAAAGACCTTGAATTGTCAGGGGAATGTTGAAAAAGAATACCAAAGTTGGAGGCATCACAATTCTGGACTTCAAGCTGTATTACAAAGCTGTAGTCATCAAGACAGTATGGTACTGTCATAAAAACAGAAACATTGATCAATGGAACAGATTGAATACCCAGAAATGAATCCAAAACTCTATGGTCAATTAATTTTTGACAAAACAGGAAAGAATATCCAATGGAAAAAAGAGTCTCTTCAATAAATGGTGTTGGGAAAAACTGGACAGCAAAAAGCAGAAGACTGAAACTTGACCACTTTCTTACACCATACACAAAAATAAATTCAAAATGGATGAAAAACCTAAATCTGAGACAGGAATCCATCAAAATCCTAGAGGAAAACACAGGCAGCAACCTCTTTGACCTCACCTGCAGCAACTTCTTTCTAGACATATCTCCAGAGGCAAGGGAAACAAAAGCAAAAATGAACTATTGGGACTTCATTAAGATAAAAAACCTCTGCACAGCAAAGGAAACAATCAACAAAACTAAAAGGCAACCTACAGAATGGGAGGCGATATTTGTAAATGACATATCAGATAAAGGGCTAGCATCCAAAATCCATAAAGAACTTATCAAACTCAACACCCCCAAAAACACAAATAATCCAGTCAAGAAGTGAGCTGAAGACATGAATAGACATTTCTCCAAAGAAGACATACAAGTGGCTAACAGACACATGAAAAAATGCTCAACATCACTTGACATCAGGGAAATACAAATCAAAACCACAATGAGATACCACCTCACACCAGTCAGAATGGCTAAAATTAACCCATCAGGAAAAACAGATGTTGGGAAGGATGTGGAGCAAGAGGAACCCTCTTACGCTGTTGTTGGGAATGCAAACTGGTGCAGGCACTCTAGTTAAAAAGTTAAAAATAGAACTACTCTACAACCTGGCAATTCCCCTACTAGGTATTTATCCAAAGGATGCAAAGATAGTGACTTGAAGGGGCACATGCACCTCAATATTTATAGCAGTAATGTCCACAGTAGCCAAAATATGGAAAGAGTCCAGATGTCCAATGATGGATTAATGGATAAAGAAGATGTAGTGTATATATACACAATGGAATATTACCCAGCCATGAAAAAGAATGAAGTATTACCATTTGCAATGACGTGGATGGAAATAAAGTGTATTATGCTAAGTGACATAAGTCAGTCAGAGAAAGACAAATACCACATGATTTTACTCATATGTGGAATTTAAGAAACGAAAGTGATGAACATAAGGGAAGTGAAGGAAAAATAAAATAAGACAAAAACAGAGAGGGAGGCAAACCATAAGAAACTCTTAACTATAGGGAACCAACAGAGGGTTGCTGGAGGGGAAGTCAGTGGGGGAATGGGGGAATGGGGGAATGCGGTGGTGGGCATTAAGGAGGGCACTTGATGTAATGAGCACTGGGTTTTATGTGCAACTGATGAATCACTAAATTCTACCCCTGAAACTAATAATACATTATATGTTAACTAACTTTAATTTAAATAAAATCTTAAAAGAAAATCTTAAGAAAAAAAATCTTTACTCCATTTTATACTTTCCATTTATCCACTGAGAATCTTTCTCTTTCTGTTAACTTCAAAGTTTTCATCTGTACTTCATAAAATATGGTTATAATAGTTGCTTTAATGTTTGTTTGATAATTCCTACATCTGGATCATCTTGTAGGCAGCATCTATTGTTTGTCTTTTTCCTTGAGAATTAGTCACATGTTCCTAGTTCTTTGTATGTTGAATAATTTTGGGTTGTATTCTGCACATTTTGAATATTATGTCATAAGACTCTGGGTCTTGTTAAAAGTCTCTTGGTAATATTGATTTGTTTCTTTGTTTTAGCTGGAGTTCAACCTGAGTAGGTTCAGACTGAAAATTCTCTCTTGTCTTTTGTTGCTGATTATTCCAGTGTCAGTTAATTTTTTTTAAGATTTTATTTATTCATTTGAGACACAGAGATACAGAGAGAGAAAGCATGAGCAGGGAGAGGCAGAGGGAAAAGCAGGCTCCTCGCTGAGCCAGGAGCCCGATGTGGGGCTCGATCCCATGACCCTGGGATCATGACCTGAGCCGAAGGCAGATGCTTAACCATCTGAGCCACCCAGGCGCCCCCCAATGTCAGTTAATTAAAAAGACTTTCTTATACTGTTTTTGTCTCTCTCATCTTTGTGCCACTTAGCAGTTAGTCAGGGACTTAGGTGGTGGCTCTTATCAGTAGTAAAAGCCTTTGCTATGTTGCTTTGGGTCTCTACCTCACATACACAGCTCAGGTGTGCACCTGGGAATTTCATTAATTCATACACAGGGTTAGGGGATCACCTAACCAGATTTTTCTTTGTGATTTCTCTTACACTGCCTTGATCCTAGGAGCTTCTTTCCTCTATACTCTTGTTAGAAAGATGTGTTTTCTCTCAAAGATTTTGCCACTCAGTGCCATGCAGTTATGTACATCTGAGGCCATCCTAAGAGGGAATCAGTGAGAGAAAAAGATGTAAAAACAATATAAAAGAAAATTATATACACAGTTTTTGAACAACAGGTCCCCCTTTCCTTATTAAGAAATATGGATTTTCTCTTGTGGTTTAGATAAATGTACCACTGCTGCTGCAGTAGAGCCCCATGAGTGGGGCCACTTCAAGGCAGGGCCTAGAAAGAAAAAGAGAAAAAAATAAATGCAAACAAAGATTGCTCCAACATTTAGGGGCTAAGAGTGGTCTTCTTTCCCAATATTCTTGCTAGCAAGACAGGGTTTCTCTCAGTTTTCACTGTCCCTGCTTGTTGTGCAGTTCTGCACTAGAACTGCCCTAGAGTCAAAGCCAAGAAACAAAAATGAGGGAAACCCCCAATAAACTCACTCCCATAAGAATTATTCTTCAAGTTTTGATTTCCTACTGAATCTGCTTACTATTGTTAAGTTTTCAGAATCCTCAAACATTTGCTTTTTGTATTTTTGTCAAGAGACTTTAGTTGAAATCAATAATGAGATAGACTATGCAGGGCCCATCAAAATTTTTTCTAGAATTATTTTTTAATTGAAATTTCAATTGATATCACTGGAGGATTACCTACAATTGTACAAAATAGTACAGAGAAATCTCTTGTGCACTTTGCCTAGGTTCCCCCATGGTAACATTTGCAAAACTACAGTATATTATTAGAACAAAGATGCTGACATTGATATAATCCATAAATCTTATTCATAGTTCCTCAGGTTTTTACTCATTTATGTGTGTATATTATACAATTTATAAAATTGTATCACCTGTGAAGATTCCTTCACCTGCACCACAGTCAAGTTACTGATTAGTCCCAACAACTCTGTTTGCACCACAGTCCAGTTACTGATCCAGTTCTGAGGATCCATCATATTGCCATTTTATGACAACACCTACCATCCTCTTGCATCCCTCTTCTACTTCTAACCCCTGGAAACCAATAATCTGTCTTACATTTATAATTTTATTATTTCAAAAATAAATAAGTCATGTATAAATGAATCACACAGTATGTAACCATTTGTGTCTGGCTTTTTTTTTTCCCACTCAGCATAATTCCTTGGATATTCATCAAAGTGGTTGCCTTCATCAGTAATTTGTTACTTCTTATTATAGAGTAGTACTGCACACTATGTATTTATCACGGATTCTTTTTAAAAATATTTATTTTATGGAAAGAGAGAGAGAGAGGAGGGTAGGGGCAGAGCAAAGACAGGGAATCCAGGCAGACTCTGCACTGAGTGCTGAGCCTGACTCAGGGATTGATCTCATGAACCCAAGATCACGACCTGGGCTGAAAGCCAAAGTCGGATGCTCAACGGACTTTGCCATGGGGGGATCCCAAGCACCCCTATCATTGATTCTTTTTTAAAAAAATTTTATTTATTTATTTATTTATTTATTTAAGAGGGAGAGAGTGAAAAAGCACACACAGGGGGAGCAGCAGAGGGAGAGGGAGAAACAGGTTCTCTGCTGAGCAGGGAGGGAGCCCAATGTGGGGCTCCATCCCAGGACCCTGAGATCATGACCTGAGCCAAAGGCAGATGCTTAACCAACTGAGCCACCCAGGCACACCCTTATCATGGATTCTTTTTAAAAATTTTAGTTCCAGTGTGGTTAACATACAGTGTTATATTAGCTTCATATAATAATTCAACAATTCCATACATCACCCAGTGCCTGTCATGACAAGTGCCTCCTTAATCTGCATCACCTTTTTCACCCATGCCCCACCCACCTTCCCTCTGGCAGCCATCAGTTTGTTCTCAATAGTTAAGAGTCTGCTTCTTGGCTTCTCTCTCTCTCTCTCTCTTTCCCCCCTTTGAACATTTGTTTTATTTCTTAAATTCCATATGAGTTAAATCACATGGTATTTGTCTTTCTCTTGGGTGACTTATTTCGCTTAGCTTTATAGTCTCCAGCTTCATCCATGTCCTTGCAAATGACAAGATTTCATTTTTTATGGCTTTCCATCTCCTGGTTTTGGCTTTTATTTCTTCTTTTTATAGTTTCTGTAGGTGTAAGGTTAGATTTTTTTTTTGAGATTTTTCTTGCTTCTTGAGGTAGAGCTGTATTGCTATAAACTTCCCTCTTAGAACAGATTTTGATGCATCCCAAAGGTTTTGAGCCATTGTGTTTTCATTTTCATTTGTTTCCATGTATTTTTTTTTATTTCTTCTGTTATTTCCTGGTTGACCCACTCTTTGTTTATTAGCATGTTCTTTAACCTCCATGTATTTGTGGTCTTTCCAGATTTTTTCTTGTGGTTGACTTCTAGTTTCACAGCACTGTATTCAGAAAAGCAACATGGTATGACTTTAATATTTTTGTATTTGTTGAGGTTCGTTTTGTGGCCTAACGTGATATTTTCTGGAGAATGTTCTATGTGCACTTGGAAAGAATGTGTATTCTGCTGTTTTAGGATGGAATGTTCTAAATATATCTGTTAAATCCATCTGCTCTTGTGTGTCATTCAAAGCCATTATTTCCTTGTTGATTTTCTGTTTAGATGATCTGTCCATTGATTTAAATGGGATGTTAAAGACCCCTGCTACTATTATATTATTATTGATTCATTCCTTTATTTTTGTTATTCACTGTTTTATGTATTAAGGTGATCCATTTTGGGTGCATAAATATTTAAATTTGTTTTATCTTCTTGTTGGATTGTCCCTTTCATTATTACATAGTGCCCTTCTTTGTCTCTCATTACAGTCCTTGTTTTAAAGTCTATTTTGTCCAATATTAGAATTGCTACTCCAGCTTTCTTTTGACATCCATTTGCATGATAGATATTTCTCCATCCTTCACTTTTAATCTTCAGGAGTCTGTGTGTCTCAGTTGAGTCTCTTGTAAGCAGCATGCAGATAGTTCTTGTTTTTTTTTTTTTTAACCATTCTATCACCCTATGTCTTTTTATTGGAGCATTTGTTCCATTTACATTCAAATAATTATTGATATGTATTTATTGTGATATTATTACTTCTTTTGTTGTTGTTTATGAATATTTTCTCTGATCCTTTCTTGTCTTTTTCTTTTTCATGGCTTGCTAGTTTTATTTATTGATATACTTGGATTTCTTCCTTTTTAGTCTTTGCATATTTATAGATGGTTTTTGTTTTGTGGTTACCGTTAGGTTTGTATATATCATATTCAGTATTTAGCAGTCCATATTAAGTTGATGATTGCTTGAACCAATTCTTTACTTCTCTACCCACCATGTTTTAGGTATATGGTGTCATATTTTACATCCTTTCATTTTGTGAGTTCCTTTACTAATTTTATACAGAAATATTCATTTTTACTGCATTTGTGTTTCCTATCTTCATTATATCACTTTTGATCTTTCCTTTCCATTCAGAGTCCCCTTTAATATTTCTCTCAGTGCTGATTTAGTGGTCATGAACTCCTTTAGTTTTTGTTTGTCCAGAAAACTCTTTATCTCTCCTTCTATTCTCAATGATAGCCTTGCTGGATAGAGTATTCTAGGCTGTAGATTTTTCACATTCTGCACTTTGAATATATCATCCCAGTCCCTTCTGACTTGGAAAGTTTCTGCTGAAAAGTCCACTGGTAACTTAATGGAGTTTCTCTTGTATGTAACTGTCTTATTTTGTATTGTTGCTTCCAAGATTTTTTCTTTATCACTATATTTTACCATTTTAATTACAATATGGATTGGTGTGGATCTAATTTTGTTGATGTTGGGGGTTTCTATGTGCCTCTTGGATCTGGATATCTGTTCCCTTACTCAGATTAGGGAAGTTTTCAGCTATTCTTTCTTCAAATGAATTTTCTGTAAATTTTTTTCTCTCTTCTTTTGGGACTCTTATAAATATGAATGTTATTACATTTGATGGAATCACTGAGTTCCCTAAGTCTATTCTCATTTCTCTTTTGTTCAGAATGATTACTTTCTATTATGGTCTTCTAGGTCATTAATTCATTTCTCTACCTCTTCCAGTCTGCTGTTCAGTGCATCAAGTGTGTTTCTTATTTCAATTATTGTACCTTCATCTCTGATATGTTATTCCTTATCTCTATGTTAAGGTTCTCACTGATGCCTTCCACTCTTTCTCAAGTCCAGTGAGTATCTTCATAATCATTTTTTTAAATTCTCTTCAGGCATGTTAATATCTATTTCACTTAGGTCTCTGGCTGTGGCCTTGTCCTATTTTTAAATTTGGGGCAAATTCACCTATCGTCTCATTTTGTCTAAGTGTCTGTGCCTGTTGACTATGGGTTTGGAAAGTCAGCTATGTCTCCTGTTCTTGAGGGTAAGGGCATTATGAAGAAGAGGTCCTATAGTGCCCTGCTGTGCAGTGTCCCATGTTCCTCCAGGCCTGGCTCTTCAAGGATTATCTCCAATATGTGCTCCATGCTCTCTGCTGTTGTGTCCTGGCTGCTTTATCCTTCAGGCCAGTTATCTGCAGTGACTCTCTTTTCCTGTTGTGGGCAGTGTTTTTTCACTGGCCTGAATTGAATGTAGCCAGTTTTAACTCAGTGTGCTCTTGTCTGCTTCTGAAATGAAACCTATTGCCACCGCTGCTGGAACTAAGGCCCTGCATAACTCCCAGTTCAAGAGAGGTGGTGTTGGCAGGAGTTGGGGCTGGTCTTCCGGGAGAGGGGGCCTGCCACACTGGGATTGAGGCAATTGTGACTGAAAAGGGCAATTCCACCTGAATGCAGGGGGTCAGGGCTTGTTGTAAGCAAGTTAGGTAGCAAGTGTTGGTGTGTGCTGTGCTGGTTCCCACAGGTTGCCCTGTGCTTATGCTGAGGGGTGGGAGAGGGAAATGGTGCTGGTCAGTTCCTTTGTTCTGGAGGGGTCTTTCCATGAATGCTTCCTCTCTGGGACATGCTCCTAAAAAAGTAAATAACCTCCCCATTGTGTGCCCCAGGCACTCTTCAGATTGCTGTTTGCAAGCTATATGTCTGTGGGTTGTTTTCCCTGCCTTCTCTCCAAGAGCTGTGCAATGCCCTCTAGGCTTTCCCTGAGCCAAGCCTGCTGACTTTTAAAACAGGCTTTAAGCACCACTGGTTGTAAGAACTCACAAAATTTGTTCTGTCTCTCTTTCCAAGACATTTTCTATGGGGAATTGTCTTCCCCTTGTGGGCACTTTGAAGGGATACCTGTGGAGTAGAAAGGGTTGGATGCAGTGAATCTTCAAAGGAACATGGGGGCAGGGCATGAGGTGTTAGCAAGATAGGTGGAAAGTGCAAGCACTTGCTCGTGTAAGTGTCTGGCTATCTAGGCTCAGGTTGGGGGCTGAGATACATGACACCCACCAGCACTTTTCTTCTTGGTGAAGTCTCCTAAAGATCCCTTCCCCTGAAGCACGTGTTGAGACTAGTGAATAAATTTCCTTCACTATACTCCAGGTTCTTTTCAACCTGCTGTTTCTATGCAGTGTTTGGGCCAGGCTACTTGTTATGCTGGCTCTTTAAAGATGGGGACTCTGTTTCCTATTGCCCTCTGGCTCTTCTCAAACTAAGGCGACTGATTTGAATTTACCTGGAGTTAAGCCTTTGTGATTGTAAAACCTCACATTGTTAAGCCCCACTGGTTTTCAAAGCCAAATGATATGAGGACTTGTCTTCCTAGTACATGCCACAGTGCCTGTGGCGCCTGCTGTGGGGTCTGATCTTGTTGCTTCTCTGTGCTTGTGATGCCCCTTCCATTTGTATTTAGTGTCACTGGGAGTGTGGTGCCTGAGTCTCTGCCCCTCTTACCCTTTTCAGTGTTGCCTCCTCTCTTTGATTAACTCTGAAAAGTCTGTACTAGTAGTCTTTAGTTCATTTAAGAGTTAGTTTCTCCGGGCACCTGGGTGGCTCAGTCAGTTAAGTGTCTGCCTTCAGCTAAGGTCATGGTCCTGGAGACCTGGGGTTGAGCCCCATGTCGGGCTCCTTGCTCAGCAGGGAAACTGTTTCTCCTTCTCTCTCTGTTCCCCTGCTCCTGCTTTCTCTCTATCTCAAATAAATAAATAAATAAATTTTTTTTAAAAAGGAGTTAGTTTCTCTGATGTAGTTATTTTCTCAGTGTGTCCTTGGGTAGAGGTGAGCTCAGGATTCTCATACTCGGGACATCTTTCCAGAAGTCTGGATTCCCTTAATTTTTATCTGAAAAGTCTTTATTTTGCCTTAATTTTTAACATCTTTGCTGGATATAAAATTCTTGGTTGAGAAGTGTTTTTCCTTGAGAATTTTGAATATGTTATCCTACTGCCTCTGGCCTCCATTGTTTCTGCTTAGACATCAGCTATTGATCTTATTGGGGTTCCCTTATAAATGATATACAATTTTTTTTTCTTGCAGCTTTCAAGACGTTTCTCCTTGTTTATTTTCAGCATTTTTTTTTTTTTTTTACTATGATGTGTCTGTGAATGTCTTTGAGTTTATCCTACTTGGACTTCATTGAACTTCCTTGACATGTATGTAGTCATTTTAAAAATACATTTGAAACAGTTTTGGCTACTATATCTTTGAATATTTATCTTCTACTTCTTTCTGTCCTACTGATACCCCCATTATGTGCATTTTGGCATTCTCAACAATGTCCCACATTTTTTTGAAGCTATGTTAATTTTTCTTCATTCTTTTTTCTCTCTGTTCTTCAGCTTGCATAATCTCTATTAATTTATGTTTGTTTGTAAATTATTTTTCTGCCTGATAAATCTACTCCTGGGGGACTTCTAGTAAGTATTTTAATTCAGTTATTGTGTTTTTCAAGTCCAGAATTTGCATTTGATTCATTTAAAATTTTGGGTTTAAAAAGAATTCTAAATTATTATCTTTTTAAAAATTTTACTTTATTATGTTAGTCACCATACAATACATCATTAGTTTTTGATGTAGTGATCCATGATTCACTGCTTTCTTATAACACCCAGTGCTCCATGCAGTACGCGCCCTCCTTAATACCCATCACTGGGTTAACCCATCCTCCCACCTCCCTCCCCTCTAAAACCCTCAGTTTGTTTCTCTGAGTCCATAGTCTCTCATGGTTCATCTCCCACTCTGATTTGCCCCCCTTCATTTTTCCCTTCCTTCTCCTAATGTCCTCCATGCTATTCCTTATGTTCCACAAATTAGTGAAATCCTATGATAATTGACTTTCTCTGCTTGACTTATTTCATCTCCTCCAGTCCCATCCATGTTGATGTAAAAGTTGGGTATTCATCCTTTCTGATGGCTGAGAAATATTCCATTGTATATATGGACCACATCTTCTTTATCCATTCGTCTGTTGAAGGGCATCTCAGCTCTTTCTACAGTTTGACTATTGAGGACATTGCTGCTATGAACATTGGGGGCATATGGCGTTTCTTTTCACTACATCTGTGTCTTTGGGGTAAATAACCAGTAGTGCAATTGCGGGGTCATAGGGTAGCTCTATTTTAAATTTTTGAGGAATCTCCATACGGTTTTCCAAAGTGGCTGTACCAACTTGCATTCCCACCAACAGTGTAAGAGAGTTCTCCTTTCTCCACAACCTCTCCAACATTTACTGTTTCCTGCCTTGTCAATTTTTACCATTCTACCTGGTGTAAGGTGGTATCTCAATGTGCTTTTGATTTGAATTTCCCTGATGGCTAATGATGATGAATATTTTTTCATGTGTCTATTAACCATTTGTATGTCTTCTTTGGAGAAGTGTCTGTTCATGTCTTCTGCCTTTTTTTGACTTGACTATTTGTTTCTTGGGTGTTGAGGTTGAGAAGTTCTTTATAGATCTTGGAAATCAGAGCTTTGTCTGTAGTGTCATTTGCAAAAAATCTTCACCCATTCTGTGGGTTGCCTCTTTGTTTTGTTGACTGTTTCCTTTGCTGTGCAGAAGCTTTTTATCTTGATGAAGTCCTAAAAGTTCGTTTTCACTTTTGTTTCCCTTGCCTTTGGAGATGTGTCTTGAAAGAAGTTGCCGTGGCCATTGTTGAAGAGGTTACTGCCTATGTTCTCCTCTAAGATGTTGATGGATTCCTGTCTCACATTAAGTTCTTTCATCCATTTAGAATTTATCTTTGTGTATGATGTAAGAAAATGGTCGAGTTTCATTCTTCTGTATACAGCTGTCCAATTTTCTCAGCACCATTTATTGAAGAGACTATATTTTTTCCATTTCATATTTTTTCCTGCTTTGTCGAAGATTACTTGACCATAGAGTTGAGGGTCCATATCTGGGCTCTCTATTCTGTTCCATTGGTCTATGTGTCTGTTTTTGTGCCAGTACCATGCTGTCTTGGTGATCACTGCTTTGTAATATAGCTTGAAATTAGGCAACGTGATGCCCCTAGCTTTGTTTTCTTTTTCAACATTTCCTTGGTGATTCAGGGTCTTTTCTGATTCCATATAAATTTTAGGAATGTTTGTTCCAGCACTTTGAAAAATGTCATTGGCATTTTGATTGGGATGGCATTGAAGGTATAGATTGCTCTGGGCAGCATAGACATTTTAACAATGTTTATTCTTCCGATCCATGAGCATGGAATGTTTTTCCATCTTTTTGTGTCTTCTTCAATTTCTTTCATGAGTGTTCTGTAGTTCTTAGAGTATAGATCCTTTATCTCTTTGGTTAGGTTTATTCCTAGGTATCTTATGGTTTTTGGTGCTATTGTAAATGGAATCAATTCTCTAATTTCTCTTTCTACAGTTACATTGTTAGTGTATAAAAAGCAACTGATTTCTGTGCATTGATTTTGTATCCTGACACATTGCTGAATTACTGTTTGGGTTCTAGTAATTTGGGGTTTTCCACATAAGGTATCACATCATCTGTGAAGAGAGAGAGTTTGACTTCTTTGCCAATTTGAATACTTTTATTTCTTTTTGTCTGATTGCTGTTGCTAGGACTTCTAGTACTATGTTGAACAATAGTGTTGAGAGTGGGCGTCCTTGTCATGTTCCTGATCTTAAGGGAAAGGCTCTCAGCAGTTCCCCATTAAGAATGACATTCACTGTGGGGTTTTCTTGGATGGATTTTATGAAATTGAGGAATGTTCCCTCTATCCTTATACTCTGAAGAGTTTTAATCAGGAAAGGATGCTATATTTTGTCAAATGCTTTTTCTGCATCAATTGAGAGGACCATATGGTTCTTCTCTCTCCTCTTATTAATGTGTTCTATCACATTGATTGACTTGTGAATGTTACACCACCCTTGCATCCCAGGGATACAACCCATTTGGTCATGGTGGATGATCCTTTTAATGTACTGCTGGATCCTATTAGCTAGGATTTTGTTGAGGATTTTGGAATCCATATTCATCAGGGATATTGGTCTGAAATTCTTTTTGGTGGGGTCTTTGCCTGTTTTGGGGATTAAGGTAATGCTGGCCTCAGAATGAGTCTGGAGACTTTCCTTCTGTTTCTATTTTTTGAAACAGCTTCGGGAGAATAGGTATAATTTCTTCTTTGAATGTTTGGTAGAATTCCCCGGTGAATCCATCAGGTCCTGGACTCTTGTTTTTCAGGACGTTTTTGATCACTGCTTCAATGTTGTTACTGGTTATTGGTCTATTCAGGTTGTCAATTTCTTCCTGTTTCAGTCTTGGGAGTTGATAGGTTTCCAGGAAAGCATCCATTTTTTCCAGGTTGCTTAATTATTGGCATATAGTTGTTGATAATAATTTCTAATAATTGTTTCTATTTCCTTGGTGTTAGTCATGATCTCTCCCCCTTTCATTCATAATTTTATTAATTTGGGTCCTTTCTCTTTCCTTTTGGATAAGTCTGGGCAGTGGTTTATCGATCTTATTAATTCTCTCAAAGAACTAGCTTCTAGTTTCTTTGATCTGCTCTACTGTGTTTCTAGTTTCTATATCATCGATCTCTGCTCTAATCTTAATTATTTCTCTTATAATGCATGGTTTAGGCGTTATTTGTTGCTTTTTCTCCAGTTCTTTAAGGTGTAAAGTTAATTGGTGAATTTGGGATTTTTCTATTTTTTTGAGTGAGGCTTGGATGGCTATGTATTTCCCCCTTAGGACCGCCTTTGCCGTATCTCATAGGTTTTTGACCAATGTGTTTTCATTCTCATTGGTTTCCATGAATTGTTTAAGTTCTTGATTTCTTGGTTGACCCAAACATTCTTAAGCAGAGTGGTCTTTAGCTTCCAAATATTTGAATTTCCTCCAATTTTTTTCTTGCGATTGAGTTCCAGTTTTAAAGCATTATGGTCTGAGAATATGCAGGGAATAATCTCAATCTTTTGGTATCGGTTGAGACCTGATTTTTGACACAGTATGTGGTCTATTCCGGAGAAAGTTCCATGTGCGCTCAAGAAGAATGTGTATTCTGTTGGTTTAGGTTGGAATGTTCTGTATATATCTATGAGGTGTATCTGGTCCAGTGTGTCATTCAAAGCTCTTGTTTCTTTGTTGATTTTCTGCTTAGATGGTCTGTCCATTGCTGAGAGTGGAGTATTGAGGTCTCCTACAATTAACATATTATTATCAGTATGACTCTTTATTTTGGTTAACAGTGGCTTATGTAGTTGGCTGCTCCCATGTTGGGGGCATAGATATTTACAACTGTTAGATCTTCTTGTTGGATAGTCCTTTTAAGAATGATATAGTGTCCTTCTGTGTCTCTAACTATATTCTTTAGCTTAAAATTTCATTTGTTTTATATGAGAATTGCTACCCCAGATTTCTTTTGAAGTCCATTGGCATGGAAGATGGATTTCCATCCCTTCACTTTCAGTCTGGATGTATCTTTAGGTTCAAAATGAGTCTCATAGACAACATATTGATGGGTCCTGTCTTTTTATCCAATCTGCAACCCTGTGCTGTTTTATGGAAGCATTTAGGCCTTTCACCTTGAGAGTGATTATTGAAAGATGAATTTATTGTCATCATGTTGCCTGTGAAGTCCTTGTTTCTATAGATTGTCTCTGTAAATTTTGTTCTATATCACTCTTGGGGTCTTTTTCCTTTTATAGAACCCTCCTTAATATTTCTTGCATGGCTGGCTTAGTGGTCACATATTCTTTCAGTTTCTGCTGGTCCTGGAAGCTCTACATCTCTCCATCCATTCTAAATGACAGCCTTGCTGGATAAAGTATTCTTGGCTGTATGTTCTTCTCATTTAGTACCCTGAATATGTCTTGCCAGGACTTTCTGGCTTGCCAGGTCTCTGTGGATAGGTCTGACGTTATTCTGATGTTCCTCCCTCTGTACGTAGGGAATCTCTTCCCTCTAATTGCCCTTAAAATAGTTTCCTTGGTTCTAAGTTTTGCGAGTTTTACTATTACATGCTGGGGTGTTGGTCTGTTATCCTTGGTCTTGGGAGGGGTCCTCTCTGCCTCTAGGGCACGAATGTTTGTTTTATTCCCCAGATTAGGGAAGTTCTCAGCTACAATTTCCTCAAATATATCTTCTAGTCCTCTCTCTCTCTCCACCCCCTCAATGATCCCAATAATTCTGACAGTGGAACATTTCATGGCATCACTTATTTCTCTCATTCTGTTTTCATGGATTTTAAGCTGTTTCTTCCAGGCCTCCTCATTTTCCTTCTTTGTATCAGTTTGTTTTCTAGATCACTAATTTGTTCTTCTGCCTCATTTACCCTAGCTGTTAGAGTCTCTAGATTAGATTGGATCTCATGGATAGCATTTTTAAGTTCTGCCAGATCAGCTCTCATTTCTGCCCTTAGAGACTCTATGTTGCCATTAATTGATTTCTCCATTCTAGCTATCATCTTCATAACTGTTACCCTGAAGTCTATTTCTGACATCTTGCTTATATCTATATCCATTTGTTAATCTATGGCAGAAGTCACAGTCTCTGAATCTTTCCTATTTTGGGTGTTCCTCCTCTTAGTCATTCTGTTGAGGGGTGGATGAGGGAATGTACAGAGTCCAAATTATTGATCACAACCCAAGCAAGATGCACCTGTTTTATAGGGACCTTAGTGTTGTTAGCCTCTTATTCTTCCAGCCTGTCTTCTGGGGGAGGGGCCTGACACACAGTTACTCAGGCAACCCTATTTGGGCAGAGTTGCCCTTCCCCCTGTGGGGGGATGGGCTCAGTAAAAACCATTTTTGGGGGACTTTTTTTTTCCTCTGGTGGCTTTCCTTGGTGGCTTTCTGTGTCTCTTCCAAGAGTCAGAGCAGAAGTGACTCTTTCCAACCCTATGCTTCAGAACAGAGAGATCGCAGTCTGTTCTTCAGTGAGCTCTCCAGGCTACACTGTCTCCGTTTCTGTCTGTGCTGCTAAAACCTCAGTGTCCTGGGTTGTGTCTCCCACAGCATCACTTCCAGTCCTTGCTTCCAGATCCAGTTACATCTCCACCTTTTGTGCTTCTAAAACTGCCAGCCACCCCCAGTTCGCATGCACGCCCCCACAGCTCCAGGTTTCAGTCCGGGAGGCTGCCCTAAAGTCCTTTCCCCACCACTACCAGTCTGTGAGTCTGTGCCCAGTCCCCATTGCGGGAGGCTTTCAAGCTCCGGTGATGCAGAATTGTGGAGGCTCCCTCCCCTTTCTGTTTATCTTCTGATATCTGCCCTTGGAATCACGACTCCCTGCTTCATACCTCGAAACTGACCACTGGTGATATTCTGTTTGTAGAGAATCATATATATCTTCTTACATCCCAGGCTGATTTCGTGGGTGTTCAGAGTGATTTGGTAGATATCCAGCTCAGTTCAGGGGACCAGTTGTAATAGGGTCCCCTGCTCCTCTGCCATCTTTGCCCCTTCTCTAATTTATTATCTTTTGATCAACAATGTCATACCTTCTTTTACTTCTCTATTCAAGTGTTTTTGTATTTTTTTTAGTTATGTGAACATATTTATAATGGATACTTTGAAATATTATCCTCTTAAACTTGACATCTTGTCACTCTTACAGGTGTATGGGTCATACTTTCTTGTTTCTTTCCTTTCCTTATAATTTGTTTTGTTGGGAACTGGATATTTTAGAAAATATATTGTAGCAATTCTGTATACTAGTCCTTCCACCCCTGTTTTTTTTTTAATAGTGACTTGTTTACTTCTTCAGTGAATGACTGCATTTTTTTAATGACGTCTACTTTCTTCCAACCCTCCACAGTCTTAAATCTCTGGTGTTGTTTCTCTGGATGATGAAACTTTGGGAGTGTACACAGCTACCAGGGGATGACAGTGATAATAGTAAGGTTCTCTCCCACTCTTTCTCTGACCATACTCAGCTGCTAAGCTTTACTAATTTCTTCCCTATTTCTCTATCATTTACAACAGTGTGGTGGAGCATAAAATTTATCTACAAACCAATCTAATCAAATTGTGGCTCCTTTTATGGAATGGTTTCAGTGGTCAGTGTTTCATATTTGTTCTGACATTAGCAGAGCTCCTCCCAACTGTCTCATTCCCTAGTTCTCTCCTTCAAACTAGCCAGTCTACAGTTTAGGCTGTATCTTCATTAGATATATAAATCTTTTATCAATTCCCTTTACCATAATGTCACTGGTTTTGAGAGAACTCTTCGTTTTAAACTTCCCCATGCTCTTACAAATGAAGTCAGTTCCTTTGAGAAGAGATTAAGAGCTATCTGCTTTATGTCTTGCAGGTCCACCCAAACAAAATGTTTTAAACTAGGGTTCAGGAAGTCAGGGGCAATGACAAGCATCTCTCTGAATGACACTGTCATTCTAGGAGCTGAATGCTCAGTGGTGGTGGGGTGGCTGGGCAGTAGCCTGAGGTCCTCTCATCTTCCTTCTCCTGGTATTTAACCACCATTTGAAATTATGGGCGAAAAGCCCCATTGCTCAGTATTCTCAACACATCATACCCAGGACAAGGTCACCCTTTCAGAAGTGGAGGTTAGGCAGAAGAAAAAAGCCCTCTGGTCCCAAATCTAGACTGAGCTTCCTATTTATTGAGCCTCAGCAACAGATATCTGAAGGCAATGTGAAAAATGCTGAATTCCTGTTTCTCTAGGGAAGAATGCCCTCTGACTGGTAGCTGAGGGAAGAGGGAACACTGTGTTTTTGGCTTCAGCTGTTTGGAGTGGAGTATTTACCTTGTTAATCTGGGAGCAGAATGGGAGGGAATGGTTTTGGTTCAAATACCACATACTCTACTTTCTTACCTAATCTTTGCATATTTTTCTTGAATACTTGTTGCTTCATTTGCTGTTTTCCTTCAGGACAACTTCCAGAGCTTTTAAATGGTTGTTTTAAAATAATATTCAGGAGTTTCACCAGGGAGTGGGACCATGGAGTTCCTCACACTGGCATGTCATATACGTATATGTACCTTTTCTTGGATATGTGCTTTGAAAATCTTTTCTCCTAGGCTTCAATTTGTCTTTTCATCCTTTTCTCATGGGCTTTTACAGAACAATTTTTTTAAAAATAATTTTGATGAGGTTCAATTAATCAAATTTGCTTTTGATGGATCATGCTTTGGCAACAAATTAAAGAACTCTTTTCTTAGTCTCAGATACCAAAGATTTTGTCCTTTTTTTTTTCTAAAAGTTTTAGAGTTTTATGTTTTACATTAAAGTCTGTGATACATTTTGAGTTAAGTTTTGTGTAAAGGAATTTAAGTCAAAGTTCATATTTTTTGCCCATGAATATCCAATTGCTCCTGTACCATTTGTTGAAAAGGCTAACCTTCTTACATTGAATTGCTTTGTACCCTTCTCAAAAATCAGTTGAACATATTTGTGTGTATCTATTTCTGGTTTCTCTATTTTTTTTCTATTGAACTATATATCTGTCCCTCAATACTACAGTCTTGATTACTGCAGCTATATATGAACAGTTCATATCTGAGTTATTCCTCCCACTTTATACTTCTTTTTCAAAACTGTTGTAGATGTTCTAGTTTCTTTGCCTTTTCATCCACATTTTAGAATTATCTATTCTGTATATACAAAAAATATTGCTGAGATTTTTACAGGAATTATGTTAAACTTATATAAATTTGAGGAGAATTGACATTTTTTTACTGTGCTGATTCTCCCAACCCATGACCATCGTATTTCTTTCCATTTATTTATGTCTTCTTTGATCTCTTGTATCAGAATTTTTAAATTTTCAGCATACAGATTCTATAGCCAAGGAAAAAAAAGAAATAGTTTATATGTTCAATTATAGG